>NC_140975.1:16217319-16254819 GCF_056783735.1 Eptatretus burgeri | reverse complement strand
TCCGTTCATCCGTCCATCCGTTCCTGTCCGCACTCTAACTCCCAAAGTTTTCAACTTTCACGTTTCATATTTGGTACATAGGTACAGACTGTTGCGACATACGTTCGTCATCTAAAGTGGTTGCCATGGCAACCAGGATGCTGTTTTCCATGTAGTAGCACAATTCTGTATATACCTTCTTGTTCGGGCGTATATTGTGCTCACTTGCGCTCTTGTTAGCCTTTTATATTTATAAATTTTCCGCCAAAGGTGGAAAAGTTTCAAAACCCGAAATGTAAACGTCGGCATTTATTTTCAAAATATAATTTCGCGCGCACCAAAATGCCGAGTCACCTTTAACCAAACTGCGCAGTAGCGCTGCACATTAGTCTTCTTTCATGGCATCTGAGCAGTGGCCAGCGTGGTTCAGATCGACTGTGGTTTCTGGGGCGAAAGTGATTGTTAAGAAGTATGTGAGCGGTATAAATTCGAGTGACTGTATTGGTGATTTAATCACGCAACATCTTGATGAATATTCTGGCCGAACTATTGCATCAATTCAGTGCAGCAGCAGGGATGATTCGCAGGCTACTCTCGTGGTTCGCTTTGGTTGAGGGATTATATTTGGAGTAGTGGTTAGTTTGGATTGAGGGATTATATTTGGAGTAGTGGTTAGCTTGGATTGATGGATTATATTTGGAGTAGTGGTTGGCTTGGATTGAGGGATTATATTTGGAATCGTGGATAGCTTGGATTGAGGGGTTATATTTGGAGTAGTGGTTAGCTTGGACTGAGGGATTATATTTGGAGTAGTGGTTAGCTTGGATTGAGGGGTTATATTTGGAGTAGTGGTTAGCTTGGACTGAGGGATTATATTTGGAGTAGTGGTTAGCTTGGATTGAGGGATTATATTTAGAGTAGTGGTTGGCTTGGATTGAGGGATTATATTTGGAATCGTGGATAGCTTGGATTGAGGGGTTATATTTGGAGTAGTGGTTAGCTTGGACTGAGGGATTATATTTGGAGTAGTGGTTAGCTTGGGTTGAGGGATTATATTTGGAGTGGTGGTTAGCTTGGATTGAGGGATTATATTTGGAATTGTGGATAGCTTGGATTGAGGGGTTATATTTGTAGTAGTGGTTAGCTTGGGTTGAGGGATTATATTTGGAATCGTAGTTAGCTTGGGTTGAGGGATTATATTTTGGAATAGTGGTTAGCTTGGATTGGGGGATTATGTTTGGAAGAGTGGTTAGCCTGGATTGTTGGATTAAATTTGGAACGGTGGTTAGCTTGGATTGAGGGATTATATTTGGAATAGTAGTTAGCTTGGGTTGAGGGATGAAATTTGGAATGGTGGTTAGCTTGGATTGAGGGGTTATATTTGGAATCGTGGATAGCTTGGATTGAGGGGTTATATTTGGTGTAGTGGTTAGCTTGGATTGAGGGGTTATATTTGGTGTAGTGGATAGCTTGGATTGAGGGATTATGTTTGGAATCGTGGTTCGCTTGCGTTGAGGGATTATATTTGGAGTAGTGGTTAGCTTAGATTGAGGGATTATATTTGGAATCGGGTGAGCTTGGATTGAGGAATTATATTTGGAATAGTGGTTAGCTTGGATTGAGGGATTATATTTGAAATGGTGGTTAGCTTGGATTGAGGGATTATATTTGGAATCGTGGTTCGTTTGGGTTGAGGGATTATATTTGAAATGGTGGTTAGCTTGGATTGAGGGATTATATTTGGAATGGTGGTTGCCTTGGATTGAGGGATTATATTTGGAATCGTGGTTCGTTTGGGTTGAGGGATTATATTTGTCATGGATACTATTTAAAAGCACTTAATGCTCAATTGTTTCTGTCACCTACAAATGTCATGATGTTTAATAATTTGTTGTATTTGGCTCGATGAGCAAATGAAGGCCATATAAAGACGGTCAATGCTGAAATGAAATAACAGTTAAATCTCTTCATTTTAGTCTGCAAGGCCCATGGTTGTCCTTCTCCACTTAAGCATACCCCCACCCTGCCGCTGTTCTAGGTAAATGTTGAGAACAGGCCACAATGGCTATTTCTCGATACAGTCTGCCTGCACTGCCCACTATTGGGGAGATAATCCGCATCTATGGCCTGAAAGCTCTTCGGCAGCTTTCACAGAATTTCCTCCTGGATATGCGACTCACTGGTAACTTTCTTGGGGTCAACATTCTGTCGGGATGAGATGAAGGCTGCTATTTTGTAGTTTGGGTTTGTTTTATAAACGATCCTTATTGGTCAATTGGAACTTCTGCATTGACGTTACTTTTTCAGACAAGGTGGTAAGGCAGGCTGGTGTGATCGAGGGATGCCACGTTTGTGAGGTTGGTCCCGGGCCTGGGGCGCTCACTCGTTCGGTGCTGTGCGCCCAGCCCGCCAGCCTACTCCTGATCGAGAAAGACCCACGCTTCCTGCCTTCTCTGCAACTCCTTTCTGATGCTGTGCCAGAATGTGTACGTGTGGAGATCGCGGATATCCTTGATTTTCCTCTACATGATGCCTTCCCCAAAGACTCATCTCGTGCATGGGATGATGGTAACACCCAAAAATCATTAAGCTTCCCACTGTGCCCTACCCATTTGCTCCTTGCTTTTGAATGTCCTGAACGTACTTATTATCATGAAAATTTGCTTCTCCTCCCTCAAGACCCTCCAAATGTGCACATCATTGGGAACCTCCCATTCAGCCTTTCCACACACCTTATAGTCAAGTGGCTGGGCTGCATGGCAAACAGGGACGGCCCGTTTACGTACGGCCGTACTCGACTCACCCTCACCTTTCAGAAGGAAATTGCTCAGGTGAGTTGTCCATGCTCAACGTGGCACAGTAGGGCCTTGCTTAGACGGTTAAATGCAACTTATTGTGTGTTGATGTATGAGGGTTTTTTTTTTTCGTCCTAAATCGAGGATGATGGAAGAGTGATGTGATGGAAGGCAAAAACGTTACTAAGGCCTAAGTCACATTTGCTATACGGCGGCCGTACGCCCTCTGAATTGACAGAAACGTGTAGCGGCCGCAGAGTTTCTGAGGTGGCCTCAGGGTGGCCTTACGCCGTATGGCTATATTTTACAGGCCGTAGGGTCGCCGTGGAATTATAGCGCGGAGTTATAACTTTTTTCATTTCTATGTTCGCCGTAGCAATTCGACAAGCCGAAACAAAAGAACTGGTTAAAAAACTAAATAAACCCACTCGTTACCATCCATCTGGCCGCACGTTCGCCTTAGGGCCCCCCTGCGGTCGCCTTGCGGGCACCTTGTGTCTGCCTTGGAAATGATATGGCCGCTGCAGGAACGCCCTAAGGTCACTGTGCAACATCAAATCAAAGACCGTACGGCACCCCCACGTTTTCGGTCTCCACAATTTATAAACACGCCGTGCGGCTACCCGAAAAATAAAAACATATGTAACTGCTACATTGTGTGACCGTGGAAATACTGCGGCCGCCGTATAATTGCTAGTGGCCGTAGATTTTGGAGACCCCACGGCCGCCGTGGCAAATGTGACTTAGGCCTTACTGCCAGTGGGACCATAGTTTGACACAAACAAGGAAATCATAGAGGAGGGGAGGAAACCCAGTAACCTGCAGGGAAAAGAGTTGGGTTACGTAGGGTTAATGGGGTTCATATTTGACTTCGACAATTGTCCCTGAAAGGCGACTCGTTGGTGTAATGGTAAGAGCATCTGCTCCTATTCTGGAAGGTCGGTGGTTCAAACCCCGGCCGAGTCGTACCAAAGACTTTAAAGATGGTACGTGTTGCTTCTTTGCTTGACGTTTCGCATTTAAAAGGATAGAGCATAGACAATCCCCATAGGTTGTCATCCATGGGGAGGAGGAAATTCCTCCTGAGGAGATACCCCACGGAGTGTGGTAAGGAAGGTGATGCCATTGTTGTGACGTTGCTGGTACCCAGAGTACCCCAGGAAGTGACGGCAATTCTCCTACGCTCAGTGTGTGTGCCTGTGCGCGCTCCACAATGAGCCTTCAATCACGTATACAAAAAAAAAAACTTCCTGTGAATGAATTTCTGTATGCAGTGTTGTTAACTAGAAACACGTGTTTCTAGCTTTAATGCATGTGCTTAAAATCAAGTTGGTGGCACAATTGAGATGATAAAAGTGTGTAGCACTGAATACAAACAAGGTTTGACACGTAAATAAAAGGAGGGAATTGAAACGAGGCTCCACAGTCAAAAGAACAAGTTGAATACCGTCACGCGAGCTCTGCATCGCCTAAAATTCCTCAACTCCAGAACGACCCACTTATTAAACAAAGTTTACTTTGGAGGAAAAGCGATGTTAAAACTACATCAAAGTTGTGGCGAAATCATTATTGAAAGAGGCTTGAGATGAGGAGACGCACTCAATAACATTGTTCACTGCACGTTGAGGGAGGCATTTGTCCTGCAATGAAATGGAATAAACAATTCGAGAGATAAGTCAACAAAAACTTTGTTTCAATGTACACTGAGGATTTGCTGCACAATCTAGTGATGATGTCAAGGTCATCTCTTTGGGGCAGTAAGTGTTTGCCGAGTGTTTGTTCAAATTTATGAAATAATGGAGGGGAAGTACTGCATGTTGTGTGTTTCATCTACTCCTCCAAGAGGATTTGACTGAGGAAGCTGAAACTTTCAGGGATTAATGAGAGCACGCTGAAGTTGTGCCTGTGTAAGCTTCATTTGATTCCATCACGTTTTGAAAGAAATGTTTTTGGGTTGTTTTCACCCATCTTGGCATTTTCTTCCTTTAGGGGGAAGGGGATGCAATCGGAACTAGATATCTGCGATCGCCAAGGGGCCAGTGGAGGCTTACCCTTGGCCCGTGTTCCAACGATGGCCATATTTTGTTCAAGCCCCCATATGATCTTGACCATCAAAATGTAGGGACAGAGTGTAAATTAAGAAAATCTCCCCATTTATAGTTTATCTATAAAACTCGACACCATGAAAATTAGAGGAAAATTCTTGAAGTTATCAAAAATGTGTTTTTTTTTTTCTGTTACAATCTGAAAACAGTAGGTCAAGGACACAAATCAAGTATCGGGTGCACAACTTCAGTGCAAGCCCACCATTATGATTCAATGACATCTTTGAAAGCCAAGCGGTCTTTGAGATTCCGCATTGGCAAAATTTACCAGGCCGCCATTTGACCTTGACCTTGACCTTGAACCTGGGCCGAGGTGTAGGTGGGGGGGGGGGGTGAATGATGTTAATTGGGCGACAAACGTTCGTCGGGTTGTGATTAAAAAAAAAATGTTAAAATGTCTATAATTAGGTCATGACCTTAGGATGGGGTCAAGGTCAAAAAAATTAGGGCAACATTTCCTTATTTCTACTCGTATTTATGCAAAATATCATTCCGAAAGTCCCAGCCGGCTCCGAGATACAGCTTGGGCATGAATAACCCACACACGGGTATTCTAAAACTTTTGACCGGTAGTGTATATGTATGTGTATATGTATATGTATATATGTATATATATGTATATATGTATATACAAAATTGTATATGCACATAAGTAGTAGCCATGTTTTTGCTTCATATACGTAACCCAGGTTACTTTTATTTTCGAGAGTAATTGTGGCAGCAGTCTCTGTTGCTTCTACACCAAATAAAGGGATGGGTCAGAAGGACGTGTCACACTCATCTCGTTCTTGTACTTTCTGTGCAAACCAAGTTTTGAGTATAAACAAATGGTTCGGTCAAATTTAAAGCAGCCTCTTCGTTGTTGGTGTCGTAACAAAGTGCACACAACATGTGGTGTGTATTCTGTACTTCAGCATGGCACTCGGTGCAGCGCATCCAGATTTTACATTACAAGATGATTGTATTGTATCACTGTCGAAGTGACTCGATTCAGGTGATGTGGCAACAAGACATGACTTGTACGTAATGATGCGTGCAGAGGCTGACCGCAGGTGTTGGAAACAGGGAACGCTGCAGGCTGTCCATCGTGGCGCAAGCGTACAGCGATGTGCGACATCGTTTCACGATCTCAGGAAAAGCCTTCCGGCCAATTCCCAAGGTATGCAGAAGTTGTGTGTTCTTGCATAAGACTCCCAAGTTTGCTCCATTGTTGAGAATTGTATGAATGAGGAATTCTTTCAACATTCAACACTTTACAAGCCCTTTCGATTTTGTACAAGTGCAACATTGTGTCACTGTGAAGACCTATTTAGACAGCAAATTATCGATGGATTTCTGTCACTGTCTATACAGTCAGAGAGGAAAGGAACCTTTACCTGTATTTGGCTTGTTTTAATGACATGTCATGAATTGCATCATGCTTTTACAATAATTAAATAAAAATAAATAAATAAAACTATGAATGCAAATAAAATTTTAACAAGCATCATCAGTTGTCACAAAAATGGACTGACAGGATGGCCTCGAGGTACACACACTTGTCCAAGCAGTTTAACCAAGCTATAAACTGTCATCCTGGAATTTCACAGGCAGGGTGATTCTTCATTGTGTGTGCAGTCCCTCGGATGGACATTCAACTGGGCGTCCCGTTTGCCAGCATTCATTGGTGGATGTGAAAGATCCCATGTTGTCCTTTGCGAAGAGTAGGTGAGCTGTCTTCGGCACCGAGAACAAATTCCAAATTCCTGCCCGAACCAGCAGAGGACATTGCATCAGTGCTACAGCCACGTCCTCAGCCTTTGGTGCTGCATACAAACGAAGCATCATTTCCAAAAATAGTCTGATTCTCTGGATGGTGTTTCATTTGACTGTAGCTCACCGATTGGCTGGGCTAGGTGGGGGAGGTGGGAAATCCTTTACAATACATTGAATACCACCATGATCATTGCCATTATTATTAGTCTCACCCTTTATTACCTACATTCGTAGGTCAGTGATTCCACTCATAATCTAACTTTAATATTGCACCCGAAATGCCCTGAAGCACAGTTTAACAAAGTTGTACACAGTTCTAATGTAACCATGATGTTTTTGCATCCAATTTCACCATAACTCCCCCCCCCCTAAAATGTAAATTATGTCCAAGTTATCCACACCCTTCTTGAGTATTTTTGTCTGCAGCCACCTTTGTTTAAAGTATGCTGCAAGGCCTTGCCACAGTCTCCACTAACCCATCTAACTAGCCTTCGGCACGGTTTGACAAAGTTTTCAAATTGAACCATAACGTTTTTCCATCTACTTTGACCACAAGATAATTTTGTACCTTGAATGTGTATTCTGACAAGTTTGAGATGATTACCTCCACCACCGAAGGTGGACGGAGGTTGTTCTCACCCCTGTCTGTCTGAGCAGGATATCTCAAAACGTTATGGACGGATTTGATGTGCAGGTTCGGTGTGTGACGAGGCCAAATTTACTTGATTTTGTGAACATCTGGACATGAGAACTTTCTAAATTATTCTTCACCATTGAGAGATAGAGCCAAAAACTATATCTGTCACGATATTTTAAAAAGTTGTGGACAGACAAGTCTGAAGACGACGATTGTCCACGAGCGGTATTTGACGATGTAGATTGTTTCAGAAGTCAAGGATGAGACAATGTGATAATTTTTGACCAAGTTATAAAAATGATCAACATGATGATGTGGTACGAGTGACAGGTTATTAGCTGCAAAATGTCGAAAACCCGGTTTCGTTCAACAACTTTCAAAATTTGACCTTTGCTTAACGTTTAAAGGTCACAAAACAATGTTGTGGACATTAAAATAAGGAAACAGGATGCGTGCTATAGCTTATTGGAGTTGGTTCGTGAAAGAAGGTCGAAAACCCTGTTCGATTCCCACAACTTTGAAAATTTGACCTTTGTGAACTTTAAAGGTCAAAGGTCAAGGATTATGACCTTTGGTGCAAAACTTCGTCTGGAACATTACAGGAACAATATAACGTCATATAGGCTATATGGCATTTCGCACTCCTCGGATTATCCATACTTTGATGAAATCAGCGTAAAAACAAACTTGAAGGGGGCGCCACGGGCAAGGTGTTCGAGATAGAGCAAAATGGTTTCAAGACTTTAGGTGGGGAATGACCTCAAGATTATGCATAAAAAATATTGTCGTCCGAGCTCTCAAAGTTTGGGTGGTTGTATGATTTTTACGTCAAAATTCGCAATTTTCTAAGTTCGTGACCTTGGGACGAAAATGAAAAAAATCGAGCTCCGTGGGGCTATGCAGGTGCCATTGGGCTAACCTAATACCAAAACTCCTGCAAGATTCGACAAATCCCCTCGGAGAAGATGTAACTTGAAACTGGCTACCCCCTAAAAACACAATTCGCAATTTTCTAAGTTCGTGACCTTGGGACGAGAATGAAAAATCGAGCTCCGTGGGGCTATGCAGGTGCCATTGGGCTCACCAAATACTGAAACCCCTACAAGATTCAACAAACCCCCGAGGAGAAGATGTAACTTGAAACCGGCTACCCCTAAAAAACACGTTTTTTGGGGCGTGGTTCCGCCCATAATGGGTGCACCACGCCCATTCTCAGGAAAACACAACTAGATCATGATATAATCCTCCCACCCAAATTTTATCAGTATCGGATCAAAACCTACGGAGCTATGCTCAGGACAGACAGACAGACAGACAGACACCAATAACGAATATAGTGGTCACTTACTGACTCGTGAACCAATTATGATAAAACTTAGTTAATGAGTTGGTTATGTGATGAGAACAAGCTAATTTGACTACATTAGATGCAGATTAGGCCTATCAGTGGGACACAAAAGATATACTGTTCAGTCTGGTATTGTATGCGCTCTACCGAGTGCCATTCCAGTTACCTCTGCCACCGAAGGTGGGTGGAGGTTATGTTTCCACCCATGTCGGTCTTGTCTGTCTGTTTGGCCATGAACAGGATATTTCAAAAAATTATCGACGGATTCTGACGAAACTTGGTGTGCTGGTTGGGTGTGTGACAAGGAAGAATTGATTCATTTTTGGTGAAGATCTGTATCCAGATCCGGATGCTAGAATTTGTTTTGTGATTCTTCACCATTGAGAGATTGGGCCAAAAACGATATATAGCACAGTATCTCAAAAAGTTGTGGTCGAGTTGTGACGAAACTCGGTGGTCGAGTTGGTTATATGACAAGAACCAGCTGATTAGATGACATGAACAAGCCAATTTGATTTTGGTTCAGGTCCGGATCCGGCCGATTGGTCCGATACAAAACATAAACTTTTCAGCCTGGCGAAGTTATGAGCTCCACTAAGTGCCTGTTCTTGTTAATCCCGTTTTTTTTTTTATAATTTGTGTGAAGGATACATTACTAGTTCACCTATGAACCGATTAATATTGATGACTCAACAGGTTAACTCTTACTATATATACGAATCATTATCTACATTCTTCGTAATATACACGGATGTGCGGATTTATTGGGTAATGTATTAGCCTCGCACGTTCCTAAGGCCAAAGTCACATTTGGCACGGCGGCCGTAGGGTCTACAAAATCTACGGCCACTAGCAATTATACGGCGGCTGCAGTATTTCCACGGTCACACAATGTAGCAGTCACATGTTTTTATTTTTCGGGGAGCTGCACAGCGTATTTAGAAATTGTCGAGACCAAAAACGTGGGGGTGCCGTACGGTCTTTGATTTAATGTCGCACGGTGACCTTAGGGCGTCCCTGCGGCGACCATAGAATTTTCAAGGTAGCCTCAAGGTGCCCGCAAGGCGACCGCAGGGGGGCCCTAAGGCGAACGTGCGGCCAGACGGACGGTAACGAGTGGGTATATATACCAGTTCTTTTTTTACTGAAATAAAAATATAACAGTTCGGAATATACCAGTATATTGTTACGAATTCTCCGCCGGCCGGCGTGCGGACAGCCGCTTTTAGCCGAATCACGGCCGTACGCCTACTGGACAGACAATTCAGTCGCGACTTTCCAGAACAACGCCGAAAACCATTCACGGGTGTGCTCCAAGCACACCACAACCTTGTCCGCACTCTACCCGCGCGCGCTACAGGGTCCGATGGCCAAATAATCGATTTACCTAATTATTCGCGCGAGTAGATAACCGAGAGATTGTACCTCAGCGAGGCCTGCTTGGACACGAGCCGCTTAAGCAGCTCGCTCCGTTTTGGGATAACCGAGCGGGGTATTATCAAGAGGCCTCGCTGGACCCGATTCTATTATCGGCTAGTAAAAAGCCCGCTATTATTCCAAAATGCAATACGGCCGTTCAATGGAGGGAAAACGTCGCAATGAACAGGGTAACATTCAAACAAGCACATTTATTCACACACGTATGCAGTCAGGTATTCATGCAGACACGTATACAAGCATGCACATATGCAATTATACAGCCAACAAAAACAATGCAAAGGAACTACGACCGTTTATTTATTCTTTACACACTTATACACAGTTCTACTTAATGGACTCAGCGCCACAACTTTCATACAAAGAAAAGCAAGGAAAAACCCCCTCAAAGACAAGGGGGTAGACTGGACCTCTCAGGGTCTTTATAAAGCTGGAGCTTTGAGGACCGAAGGAGCTCCAAGAGGCCACGCAGGTTACCTTCACCTCGCTGGGGCGTCCCGCGACGTTCCGTCCCCACGGCAGCTAGCATAACCACGGCTCGCCCGCCACCTGGTGATTCGGGCCTCAGCCGGCAACGCCTGAGAGAAACTAACGGGTCTTTGCTCTTTCAGAGTTGATGCTCTCTTTAAGAACCTGTCCGTTCCTCAGCGATGCTCGGACCGTTCCGAAGCCCGATCCCCTCAGACCGTTCGGTGCTGGTTGGCGAGCTCTCTCTGGCTCGCACACGAACACGCAGCTATGCGCGGCACAGCAAGCTTGGCCGTGCTCGCGTCTCCTCCGCTCTCCTCAGCTTCTCCACCGACTGCAGGCTTCAGGCTCCAGGCTCCAGGCGCTCCGAACCCCGACAGACACTCCACCGACTGACCACGCTTGGCGTTCCGCTCGGCCTTTTATAGGGCCCGAGAGACGAGGTTTGGCCTTCGCACTCTCACCTCTGACCCCCACTGGCTCCGCCCCTCTCACTCTCATGATCCGAATCTCGGACGAAGCTTGCACAGAGCGGACGTGCGCGAGATCACCGACTTGCGCGGCGAGCGGACGTGCGCGAGATCACCGACCCGCGCGGCGAGCAAACCCCCGCGTCTGCCTGCAGCGATGCCGTTCGATGTGGACTCGCCGTGGCTGGCGCAAAGATGGTGTTGTTCCGGAGATGAAGGTGAGGCGATGTTGTTCGTGTTGAGCTATTAGGGGATGGTGAGGAGATGTCGTTGTTGTGGAGGTGGTTGTGGAGAGGGTGGTTGGTGGTTGGCGTGGTAGAGAAGGTGGTTGGTGGTTGGCATGGTGGAGAAGGTGGTTGTTGGCTGGCGTGGTGGAGAAGGTGGTTGGTGGTTTGCGTTGCGGAGAAGGTGGATGGTGGTTGGCATTGTGGTTGGTCCAAAATAACAATAGTAAAAGAAAAACGTCTACCTCAAAGATCACAGCCCAGGTGACACGAATTAGCCCCTTTAGACAACGGTAGGGAAATCTATCTGAACACAGACTTATCGGCAGAACTGATCTAAGGACCTATATGGTGCTCTGCAAATTTCCACAGCCGTAACAATATATAACTGAATATACTATAACTATAATATATATATAACTGAATATACCAGTTCGGAGTACCATGGTGCCCCCAGAATCCGAATGCCCCATTGTTTGAACAAATTGGAATCCGAACAATTTTTTTTGAGAAAATTTTGCCCTAAAAACCGAACACATTTTCAAAAACCGAACACAACGTGGCATTCATGTTTGTTCACGTGCGTCTCCCCCGCCTGTTCGACCTGGATCTTCGCGCTTTGTTCATTCAGTTCGTCGGTGGAAGTCCTCGTGAAAGCATCTCTTGTGTGTCGATCACTACTTTACCTTGTGTTTTCACCTTGATTTGTGCTGTTTTTTTTTTTCACTCATCTTGTGTTTTAATTAATAACAAAAAAGCAATCCGATCACGTGGTGTGACGGACTGTTGGGCAAGGATTGAATTTCACAGAAAAACCGGTTGTAATTTGGAATATCCATGATTACCTCAGCTCGATGCGTTTGATGAAAATGATTCTGGTTCTGGGGGCATCATGTTTGATGAGCTGCCCTGGGGACAGCGCTCTCACAGAGTGCGCGAGCGATTGGAACCCAGGCCAGAGCTCGAGCCTGTGTGGACATTTGGATGTGGTGATTGTACCAGTTTACATACAATACACCACCACCGAAGGTCATTTACTCATCTTATTTTACCTTAAACATGGGGAATTTCAGTTGAAAGTGTCTTGAAAGTGGGTTTTCTTGGGGTCCAGGAACGGATTAATTCACTTTCCATTATTTCTTATTGAGAAAATAGTTTTGGAATCCGAACTTTTTGAAATCTGAACAGCCTCCTGGAACGAATTAAATTTGGATTCTGGGGGGCACCACTGTATAGGCAAACACCTATACTCCGATCTCTAGCGGTAGCGTACGGTAGACGCACGGTCGACGCAGACTGCCACAGAGGCTGTACATAGAACGCACGGCGGGCGTAGGGGAACCGTGCGTCGACCCTGCGTTGCCCACAGGTAGTCACACAGACTGCAAGGCCACCGTACGTTGAACACAGGGACGCCTTGGGACTACCCTACGGCGACCGTGGAAATAGTGTGGCCGCCGTAATTTTTTGGGTGTTGGCAAAATTCATTTTTCATTGATAAGAGCCTACGGCAGCCGCACGAATAACGCAAGCCCACCGTACACCCTACGTACGGTCGACGTGGAACACATCTACGTCACAGCTTGGCTTGTCGAATTGCTACGGCCAATGTAGAAATGAACAAAGTTATAACTCCGTGCTATAATTCCACGGCGACCCCTACAGGCTGTAAAAGATAGCCATATGGCGTAGGGCCACCCTGAAGCCAACTCAGAAACTCTGCGGCCACCGCACGTTTCTCTCAATTCGGGGGGGGGGGGGTACGGCCGCCGTATCCTAGCCGTAGAACAAATGTGACTTAGGCCTAAACGAACATTGAAAGTGATTGTGACAGTGATATGTGTTGGTGAGTGAGCGAGTCCACACTTGTTGTCAGATCTCCTGTTATCTATATTATATAAGTGAGGCTCTTCATTGATAAATTCTCTGTCTTGTTTGAAACCCCATCGTTTTCTATTTCTTATGATGGTAGCTTGGATCATTAAGGATGAAACACATTTCTGAAACCAACTTCATGATATGTTTTCGAGAGCACTCTGAGGTGGTTGTTGTTTTTTTAATCCTTCCTCGAATTGATCTATTGAGATATCTAAAATGAGAAGAGGGAAGGTAAAACATGGTTAGAAAGGTTTCAAATTCTCCATCACATGTAGTCTTTTACAACATGGGCTGCTGGTTCTTGGCTCTTCTGCTCTGCCCAGCAGCTGGGCGTGCAATGAGCCAGAGTGCTGAATTGCACAGGGGTAGCAAACAAACAGATAAGCCGAAACAACGGCGGCATACCAAGTCATAGGCCCAAAGGCCCAAAGTAATAGCTAACCTCGTGGCCTGCTGGCTCGCTAACAATGGATGCCACGGCTGTACTCTGAACAACAACTATGAGGAGAAAGGGCATTGCTGCAATCAGCTGTAGATTTGCCTTGGCAAAGGACCATGCTCCACAGCCCACTGCGCATTGTAAGCTTTGCACAGCTAGGTTAAGGGTGACTACAGACAGCAGGCATGGGGTGATGGCAGCCATATAAGCGGCATTAAATCAGAAGGGTGCATTTCACACTGCTGAGCCACTTTCATCCTGCAAAAAGTCCCCTATGTGTGTGATGGACGCGGTGGGCCGGAGGTGAGACATGCTGGAGAAACCACTGCACCGGCAGCAGATATAAATCCCATGAGGCCTCGTGAGTATTCAAGCAATTTCAAACTTGAGGAAGCCATATCTCCAAGCTCCTGTCATTTTGTTAATTTATTCAAATTATATGTTAATTTGCTGTTAAAATAAATAGCCTCAACGCCTGTTTTATTTATTTTCCCAATTGTTTTTGCATTTTGGTCCTATAAGGGCAGTTTTGAGTGAATACCAATGGAAGAATGGTAAGAAATGTTAAGTGAAGTTCAGGATAGTAGTGCAATGCTATTAGATTTCAGGAAGGCAAACTTTGAGGGTATGAGGAGAGAATTGGGTGATGTAGATTGGGAGACTCTAACAACAGGACAATCGGCATCAGAAAAATGGGAAACCTTCAAGGACCAAATGTGTCGAGTGCAGAGTAAGTCCATTCCAATGAGGTGTAAAACTAGAAACAGAAAGAGACCAGGGTGGTTCAGCAGTGCGATAAGGAATGCTATTAAGGAGAAGCAAAAGGCATTTATTAGATTTAAAATAACAGGACTGGAGTTAGATTGATATCACTATCGGAGTAAACAGAGGCTAGTGAAGAAAATAACTCGGCGAGCCAAAAGAGAGTATGACAAGGACGTGGCTAAGAATATCAAACATAATAGCAAGACTTTGTTTTAGTATATCAGGGGAAAATAAAATGTTAGGACCAATGTGGACCCATTGAGGAATAGCACCGGGAGAGTGGTTAGTGATGAAAATGAGATGGCAGGCTTATTAAACAGGTATTTTTCTTCAACTTTTACACAAGAACTGTCAGGAGAATTGCCAATAGCTGAGAGTATCTATCGAGGAGGTGAGGAAGGGCTTTTACAGAAGATCCAGGTTGGAGTAGAGGAGGTAAAGGAACAGCAAGGTAATATAAGAGTAGATAAGGTCCAAATAATATGCACCCGAGACTATTGATGAAGGTGGCGGAGCAGGTAAGTGAGATGTTAACGGATATTTTCAAAAGCTCACTGGAGTCAGGACAGGAACCGGAGGATTGGAGAGTAGCAAATGTAACACCATTATTTAATAAAGGATCCAGAGAAGAATTGGGAAACTATAGACCTGTTAGTTTGATTTCAGTTGTGGGGAAGGTGTTGGAGGCATTATTTAAGGACCAGATGAGGAACCATTTAAATAAATACAAACTAATTAAAGGTAGTCAGCATGGGTTTACCAAAGGAAGTTCCTGTCTCACAAATCTTTTCGAGTTTGATGAAGCAGTGTCTGATTGGGTGGACGAGGGAAAGGCAGTGGACATAGTATATCTAGACTTTAAGAAGACATTTGATAAGGTACCACATCGGAGGTTGTTAGGCAAAGTGAGGTCTTGTGGAGTGGCTGGTCAGGTATCTGATTGGATTGTAAACTGGCTTAGTGATAGAAAGCAAAGAGTGGCTGTGAGAGGGAGGATGTCTTTCTGGGAGGATGTAAGTCGCGGGGTACCTCAGGGATCAGTACTCGGACCATTTTTATTCAATATTACATCAACGATTTGGATAATGGGGTAAAGAGTAAGCTTTCCAAATTTGAAGATGATACAAAGCTTCGAGGTAAGGTGGATCGGAGAGGGGGTGGTGATCGGATTCAGGAAAGTATTGATACTTGTATAGATTGAGCAAAAGATTGGCAGATGGAATTTAACCTGAGAAAGTGTAAGGTGTTGGGGATGGGGAAGAACAATGAAAATAGAGATTACAGGATACAAGGGGTAATTTTGCAGCGTGTCACACAGGAGAAGGATCTGGGGGTGGTAATAGATATGGGAGGTAAGCAGGCAGCACAATGTCAGGCAGCTATGGGTAGAGCAAATAGGGTTTTAGGTTGTATGAGGGGGGGGGGGATCATTTATAAATCAAAGGAGGTGGTGTTCACATTGTACAGGAATTTAGTGAGGGCCACATCCAGAATATTGTGTGCCGTTTTGGTCACCACAGTTCTGGAAGAACATAGATACTATAGAGAGAGTTCAGCGTCGGGCTACTAGATTGATTCCGGGCCTAGATAGACTCAGCTATGAGGAGCGGCTGAATGAGACAGGGCTTTACACATGAGAATATATGACACACTAGAAGAGAGGAGATATGATGGAGATGTTTAAGATAATGAAAGGTATCTATAAAATAAGACTGTGCAGATGAATTATTCAACAGAGTAGACAGTGATAAGACCAGGGGCCATAGCCTATGTACCAAATATGAAACGTGAAAGTTGAAAACTTTGGGAGTTAGAGTGCGGACAGGACAGATGGAAAACAGCATCCTGGTTGCCATGGCAATTGAAAGGTGAGGTGCCATTGAAAGGTGTCATGGCATCATGGTTGCCATGACTTCTTTACGAAGAAGAGAGTTAAGACGGTAGTAAAGGCCCTGTCACACCTTGACGTTTTAGCTAGCGTGTGCCGACGTATGAAAAATTTTCCGAATATGCTGGCACACGTTGAATACGTTATGGGTAAGTTTTGTATACGTTAAGAGCACGCTGAAGCATGCTGGCATACGTCGTAGTACGGCGAGCTCGTCGACAAATTTTAAGCATGCTCAAATTTTTTCGACGTATGCCAGCGTATGACTCACACGTTCCACATACGCTGGCCATAAGTTGTAGGCACGTTATGCGATCGTTGACACACCTCGACACACGTTACTTGTAAGTTACTCATAAGTCGAAACACGTCGAGGTAATGTTTAGCGTACCCGAAACTTATTTATAACCTATGAGTAACGAGCTTTGAACCTATGTGTAACGTATCTCCAATGCATATTGACGTATTTGATTGACGTCTTCCGGATGACCACAGAACTTACTGAACATGTTTCTAACTTACAGCTACCGTATAATGGCGTATTGGTATATAAAAATGGGCTTCACAGGAGGAACCCGTCAGTGTTCCAGACTCCATGGTTTTTGTTTTTTTTTCTTCGGCATTACGGTGATGTTGCACTTTGATGTCTGGTGCGGTTATGATTTAAATTGTTGAGCGGCAGCCTATTAATAGGCTACGCCACGTGATCGTCGGCGATACGCTGCCGCGCTATGCATACGTTAGACTATCGTTGGGCATAGGTTGTGAACGCCGACAACACGCTAAGCATTCGTTGGTATAAGTTATCGAAACGTTCTGTGTACGTTACTAATACCTTATGCATACGTCCAACTCGTTATGAATACGCCCAAAACTGAAAAAAAAAACATCAATAGTTCAGCGTGCGCCAGCGTTTTACCATACATTTTGATATGTTGCCATACGCTGGCTAAAACGTCAAGATGTGACAGGGCCCTAAGGCAGGTGACTTTCACTCAGAGAGTAGTTAATGCATGGAATGTTCTCCCCGGAAAGGTAGTGGCAGCAGAAACAGTAGATGAGTTTAAATTGGAATTATATAGGTACCTGGAAGTGATGGAGGGAGAGGAGTATAGGGATGTTGGTTGGACTTTTCGGTAGTTTGAGCATTGATGAGTGATTGTGTACATGTGTACGGAGTGCTGTTGGTGGGGGTCTTGTCAAGGGGTGTTGTGTGGATGATGTGTGTTTTTAACCAAGCCCCTGCCCCTTTCCTTGAGGGAAAGAAGAAAAAGAAAAAATAAATACAAAAACTTTTTAAAATAAAATATTTTTTAAATTAATTCATTAATTATTTTCGCATTTTCTTCTTTGTATCTCGTGGAAATAAATTAGTACGGTGTTCACGCAGGCCTGATGGGCGAAAGGGCCTCCACCTGTGTTAGATTTCCTTGTGTATAAGATGAGGTGACGAGCATTTGTTGAATTCAGTACCATTTTCTCAGATGCTGAAGATCTACCATGTGTATAAATTACAACTTTAGGATCGTTTCAACAGTGAAGATGTTCATGGAATGATTGCTTCGTCTCTGTGTGAAAACTCCTTGGTAAAGAATGTGTTATTATGTACTTGTTCTCCGAATTTATCAGCTACTTACTCGACAAAACAGCTGTCGGGGGGCAAGTCAGCCAGTGGGAAGTGTGGCTGCCCTTAGGCCAGTGGTGGGGTTTGTCTGGTGGGAGAGTGCAGATGCCCACGTCACCTCTTGACGTCAACTTGCTGGAGAGGAGATCTGGAAGGGAGAGGGATGGGGCGGGGTACACGGGGTAGGTAAACAATATGTACACTACAGGGACTTTCAGGAAGGAAAGCAGGAAATATGAAGGAGGCGGGTTTGGGGTGGATTAATCGGGTTAGAAAAGATCATGGTTTTGGATGGTGGAAGATCGATCTTCATGAGCTTTCAGTGTTTTGTTGATTTTTTATACGCCTGATATATATATATATATATATATATATATATATATATATATATATATATATATATATATATATATATATATATATATATATCAGGGCGTATTATGTGATACTGTCCGTCCGTCCCTGTCCGCACTCTAACTCCCAAAGTTTTCAACTTTCACGTTTCATATTTGGTACATAGGTACAGACTGTGGAGACGGTGTGTCGTGACATACGTTCGACATCTAAAGTGGTTGCCATGGCAACCAGGATGCTGTTTTCCATCTGTCCTGTCCGCACGCTAACTCCCAAAGTTTTCAACTTTCACGTTTCATATTTGGTACATAGGTACAGACTGTGGAGACGGTGTGTCGTGACATACGTTCGACATCTAAAGTGGTTGCCATGGCAACCAGGATGCTGTTTTCCATCTGTCCTGTCCGCACGCTAACTCCCAAAGTTTTCAACTTTCACGTTTCATATTTGGTACATAGGTACAGACTGTTGCGACATACGTTCGTCATCTAAAGTGGTTGCCATGGCAACCAGGATGCTGTTTTCCATGTACTAGCACAATTCTGTATATACCTTCTTGTTCGGGCGTATATTGTGCTCACTTGCACTCTTGTTAAGATATTATTATTATTTATTTTTTCGCAATAATTTTGTAGCGACAATGACGGGTGGCCTCTGTTCACCAACTCCATATTTGCATCAGGCATGGGCAGTAGAATGGACGAGATAAAAAAAAAAAAACATACAGTACTCGAGATAGAGACCTGTATAGGATATAATGCCCTCTTTTGAATCGCCGCAATCACTTCAGATGTTGACATTCGTATCCGGGAGATTGCAGGTGTATACACCCTAATTAACACCTCAATGGATTTGTTACCATGTGGAACTTTCATATTAAATGACAGCTGCAGTGATTTGTTATTTTGTTTTTGTTTTTTCGTGCAATTTTTAGAATTTTGAGTTGATAAGCTGCGGCATCCATTGCAGTTTACTGTTTTGTAAATTGCACAGCAAAGCAATCGGCAATTACTATAAGATTAAGCATCGGATTGAGAGAGGCTGTTTCGGTTGGTGTGCCTTGTGTTCTATTGTTTTTTTTTTAATCTTCGACCCACCTCATAAGAGCCCCTTCTGATCCTGCTCTAAGTGTCCCCTATCATTCATGGATTTTATCCCCTATCAAGTGAAGTACAGGTCCCAGAGCTGCCGTCCTTTAAAATGAGACGTTTCATCGTGGTTGCTGTTACAATTCTCCAGTATCATTGCTTTCAATCCCAGCTCAGTTGGAATCCTATAAAGCATGGCCGCTGAAGCATTCCACGAGGTAGTAAAAACTCTGGGTATCAGGTATTGTGATTCTGTTGGACTTGGTGATGAACTGGGATCCTTAAGGATGTGGTTTATAGATATGGTTCATACACGGTCTCCATCACGGGTTGGTTCAGTGTGTCCACTTGCAGAGTACATTATTTTGCCCGAAAAGGAAAATTGTCAGCCTTCCCTCGTGACGTCTCATTCTGGGACATCCATCAAATATGTACGTTCATGTGAATGACACATCAACACATTGTGGAATTTAAACATTTATTCTGGCATCGTTGGTTGGGAATGTCGAACGGGCCAATCCAAATCTCAGGTATCATATGTAAGATGGAGTATTTTATTATTATTATTTTTTTATCAACCAAGGACAGCATTGGTGGTTACATACATAGAGTACACGTGTACATTTACAGGTAGCTCCTCAGGTCCGTCGACATGTATATGTAGTATGCAGGAGAAAAGGGGGAGAGTGAAAGTGAATGGGAGGGTGGGCAAGAAAAATTATATTGAAAAAAATTGATTGGGGCTTGAGGAAGGGGACCAGGGTGGAATTCTGCCCCCTTTTTTGCATACGTCTATGTGAATGGCATTTTGATGAAATGGAAAGTGCGGCGTGTTTTCTTGAATGCTCACGACAACAGCCTGCCTTTTGGAAGGAGTGTTAAATTTCTGTGCCTGATCCAAATCTGGAAAACTATTTGAAGGTAATGTGTGAAGGGTTAGAATTGTACAATTACAAGGGTTTAGACTGGTACTTCTTGCGTAAGGCTGCTTGGCTGCCGGGTCGCTATCATTTTGTTGGGGTGCGACCATACCACTGATGCTGTGGCCCTATACCAGTACACTGGTACTCGTTTCGCCGACCTCAGAAGGATGACGGGCTGAGTCAACCCCACCTGGTGGTAATTCAGCAGCCAACGGGGCTCGAACTCAGGACCCTAAGATCCCAAGCCAGCCACCCTAACCACAAAGCCAACACCAGGCTTCGACTGGTACTGAAATCTTTCGAGACATTGTGCAATGAAAAACGATTTTTGGGACTTTTGTATCTGAAATGCGAGACCGAAGAAGAACAGTTTTTTTCTTTCTTTTATTACCTCTGCCACCACAGGTGGATGGAGGTTGTATTTTTACCCCTGTTTGTTTGTCTGTGAGCAGGATATCCGAAAAAGTTGAGGATGGATTCGGACAAAATTTGGTGGACAGGTTGGTTGTGTGACTCGGACGAAAATGATTAAATTTTGGTGAAATTCCAAATCCGGATCCGGATTCGAGAATATTTAAAGTGATTCTTCAATATTTTGAGATAGGGCCAAAACTATATATAGCACGATATCTCAAAAAAGTTGTGGATGAGTTGTGCCAAAACGAGGTGGGATGAGTTGGTTCGGTGACGAGAACAAGCCGATTAGATTTTGGTTCAGTCTCGTGGAGGTACGGGCTCTACTGAGTGCTGTTCTAGTTACCCTCACCAGAGGAGAGGGTGGTGGTCGTATGGCAGCTTAGCTGCCGGGGTAGCTATCATTTCTTGAAGCACGACTGTGTCGCTGATGCAGTGCCCCTCTACCAGTATACACACTGGAACTGGTACTCATTTTGCCAACCTCGGAAGGATGACAGGCTGAGTCAGAGGAGAGGGTGTTGCATTTGGGTCCGTTTGTTTGTTCACAAATAACTTTAGTGAATTTTTCTCCGCAACCGCTTGTCGGATTGAGACAAAATTTTCACCATCGGAGCGACTACTCGTGGAATGTTTTAATGGTAATTATGACATCATCGGTCACATGATTTGGCAGCCATATTGTTAAAAAAAAAACCTTCAAAAATCTCTGAAATGGCTGAGCAGATCGAGGCAAAACTTTACATGTATGACCAACTAGCCATGAGGAACAAAAGGTTCACGCATATGATGTCATAGGTCACATGGTCTGGCAGCCATATTGAATTGAGCGAAAATCTTTTTTTTTTAAATGTTTCTCTTGAACCGCTTAATCAATTGCCATGAAACTTCACAATTGTGATCTAGTAGTGATTGGGAATACATGTTTTAAATTTCAACTTGATCGGATACATGGTCTGGCAGGCAGAATTATTTAATTTTTGGAATCTGGGTTATTTTTGATTTTTAATTTTTTTCTAATAAGGCTCACTTGGCTGTGTGTCTCACCAACGCTCACTTGGCTGTGTGTCTCACCAACGCTCACTTGGCTGTGTGTCTCACCAACGCTCACTTGGCTGTGTGTCTCACCAACGCTCACTCGGCTGTGTGTCTCACCAACGCTCACTCGGCTGTGTGTCTCACCAACGCTCACTCGGCTGTGTGTCTCACCAAGGCTCACTCGGCTGTGTGTCTCACCAAGGCTCACTCGGCTGTGTGTCTCACCAAGGCTCACTTGGCTGTGTGTCTCACCAAGGCTCACTTGGCTGTGTGTCTCACCAAGGCTCACTTGGCTGTGTGTCTCACCAAGGCTCACTTGGCTGTGTGTCTCACCAAGGCTCACTTGGCTGTGTGTCTCACCAACGCTCACTTGGCTGTGTGTCTCACCAACGCTCACTTGGCTGTGTGTCTCACCAACGCTCACTTGGCTGTGTGTCTCACCAACGCTCACTTGGCTGTGTGTCTCACCAACGCTCACTTGGCTGTGTGTCTCACCAACGCTCACTTGGCTGTGTGTCTCACCAACGCTCACTTGGCTGTGTGTCTCACCAACGCTCACTTGGCTGTGTGTCTCACCAACGCTCACTTGGCTGTGTGTCTCACCAACGCTCACTTGGCTGTGTGTCTCACCAACGCTCACTTGGCTGTGTGTCTCACCAACGCTCACTTGGCTGTGTGTCTCACCAACGCTCACTTGGCTGTGTGTCTCACCAACGCTCACTTGGCTGTGTGTCTCACCAACGCTCACTTGGCTGTGTGTCTCACCAACGCTCACTTGGCTGTGTGTCTCACCAACGCTCACTTGGCTGTGTGTCTCACCAACGCTCACTTGGCTGTGTGTCTCACCAAGGCTCACTTGGCTGTGTGTCTCACCAACGCTCACTTGGCTGTGTGTCTCACCAACGCTCACTTGGCTGTGTGTCTCACCAACGCTCACTTGGCTGTGTGTCTCACCAACGCTCACTTGGCTGTGTCTCACCAACGCTCACTCGGCTGTGTGTCTCACCAACGCTCACTCGGCTGTGTGTCTCACCAAGGCTCACTCGGCTGTGTGTCTCACCAAGGCTCACTCGGCTGTGTGTCTCACCAAGGCTCACTTGGCTGTGTGTCTCACCAAGGCTCACTTGGCTGTGTGTCTCACCAAGGCTCACTTGGCTGTGTGTCTCACCAAGGCTCACTTGGCTGTGTGTCTCACCAACGCTCACTTGGCTGTGTGTCTCACCAACGCTCACTTGGCTGTGTGTCTCACCAACGCTCACTTGGCTGTGTGTCTCACCAACGCTCACTTGGCTGTGTGTCTCACCAACGCTCACTTGGCTGTGTGTCTCACCAACGCTCACTTGGCTGTGTGTCTCACCAACGCTCACTTGGCTGTGTGTCTCACCAACGCTCACTTGGCTGTGTGTCTCACCAACGCTCACTTGGCTGTGTGTCTCACCAACGCTCACTTGGCTGTGTGTCTCACCAACGCTCACTTGGCTGTGTGTCTCACCAACGCTCACTTGGCTGTGTGTCTCACCAACGCTCACTTGGCTGTGTGTCTCACCAAGGCTCACTTGGCTGTGTGTCTCACCAAGGCTCACTTGGCTGTGTGTCTCACCAAGGCTCACTTGGCTGTGTGTCTCACCAAGGCTCACTTGGCTGTGTGTCTCACCAAGGCTCACTTGGCTGTGTGTCTCACCAAGGCTCACTTGGCTGTGTGTCTCACCAAGGCTCACTTGGCTGTGTGTCTCACCAAGGCTCACTTTGCTGTGTGTCTCACCAAGGCTCACTTGGCTGTGCCTGGGTGGGTTTGAGAGTCGAGGAGTAGAATCTGAAACCTGAGTCTTATTCAGGTTCCTCCTGATTACTCCATCTTTGCGTTTTGCTTGTTTGGGTTCCTTATTATGACGCCAATGCAGGTCTGTACCTATTTGGTCTTCCATTTGATTTTAATTTAATTTATTGATTACGTAAGTTATTATGTCTCTTATTTATTATGCAACACTAGCACACAAATGCAACAAAAAATACATGACGCAATACTACACGAGCACCATACAAAACAAGTCCTGGCAAGGGTCTGCAATATCTGATTGCTCTTTTTCTTGTTTGGTGATGTGATTTGATGGTATGGCATTTAGATCGGTTGTAAGGGCCAGAGAATAGCAACTACAACAACAACTCTACTGTGGTGGAAGAGTGCTGGAAGTACAGTCCACCTAGCTGACGTGCCTGTCAAGGACAGGGGATGGGATGGATTTGATAAGACTTGATGACCACAGAAGAAGATGAAGATGTGAACAACAACAACAACAACAGCTCTGTAATCTATATATAATGGAGCTAGTGAATGTGATTATGTATGTACTAGCAGGGATACCCGTGCTCCGCACAGGAATCCCGTGGATGACAGCGGGTCTGAAGGAGTATATGTCACAGTTAATTGTAAAATTGTAGAGGCTGCCACCATTATTTTATTTTTTTTCATCACCACTATAATATTATATTTTCCCCGCCATGTTTTATATGCAGAACACTCGAGTTCAAAAATGTTAAGATTTATTGCCGCATCAGATAAAAAAACCATAACGCCTCAACAATGTGAGGCTGGTTTCATGTCATCATTTGCGACTTAATTAATTCTCATCCTATTGCAAATTCCGTTGGCCCCATGTCAATCGGCTGAACTTGAAAAATTAACGTTACGCAATCAGGTGATGACGTCATAATTCGGAAACCGAAAGTCGGAAGTACAATTCTTTTACATCGGGACACTCCCGGGTACATGTTCTGTCAGCATGTGAAGTTTGGTGAGGATCAGTCCAGTACTTTTCGTGTGCATAGGTCACAGACAAACACACACAGACACACTTTCAACTATATATATATATATATATGTATGTATGTATGTATGAACGTATGGATGTATATCCGCTCTTCACCATTGCCTTCGTGGTTAGGGTCGTGGCTTGGGATCCTTGGGGTCCTGAGTTAGAGCCCCGCTGGCCACTGAATTAACATAAGAGGTGTTGACTCAGCCTGTCATCCTTCCGAGGTCGGCGAAATGAGCACCAGTGTACTGGTAATTGTCCCTGCATGTTGAAGGCAACTAAAGGATTGGCGTCAGGAAGAGCATCCCTCAGGGAAAAAGGCTTTAAAATGGTGTGATGTGACCGTTGGTTGGACAGCTGACCTGACGTCATCCACAATTGTAACCTGAAATACTTAACCTGAAAGCACCCCGAGGACCCAAACGACCCTGAGAAACTAAAAGACTTTGAAGACCCTCAAAGACCCAGAAGACTAAAAAGACCCCGAGGACCTAAAAGACCACAAGGACCCAAAATACTGAGAAGACCCAAAAGACCGAACAGAGGACTATCTGGGACCCATAGAAATTCTGCATAATGTAAAATGTGACTTCAGGTCCCTAACCGCCTTGCAAGCCCTCAACCCCCCTCCCAACTCTGTCTTCTCTATGCTCCCCCCTACCACCACATTCAAACTCCATGCTCCCCTCCAGCCTTTTCTTCAAATCCTCAACCCCTCATCCCCACCCAATGCCCTCTATTCGCTCCCCCCCAAGCAACAATCCTCTTGATTCATACTCTGTCGCATCTCTGTCCTCCCCCCCCCCGGCCAATTCTGTCATCCCCGCCTCCTTTCTTCTTCAAGTCATCAATTGCCCCAAACCCCAAGTCCTCAACCCCCTCCCCACCCAATGTCCTCAGTTCTCCCCCACAAGTACCAATCCTCTCAATTCCAACTCTGTCACCTCTCCCCCCACCCCCCCAAGGCCAACTCTGTCATCCCCTCCTCCTTTCTTTTTCAAGTGATCAATTGCCCCAAACCCCAAGTCCTCAACTCCCCCCCCCCCCAACACCCCCTTCTCAACGTCTTAATCTCTCTCTTCCAACTGCATGCACCCTCACCTCCAACTCTTTGCTCCCCTCCCAATTTTTTCTTGTTTTTAACAACATTACACAAAGATACACAGGGAACTTTGGCGCATGAGAAGGCCATCCGGCCTCTCATGCCTGTGTTGTTCCTGACTCGTTTGGTCTTAACAATGTTAAAAGTAAATTATGATGGAACGTTAAATTCACAATAACTTCTCCCTTTCTTCCCTCATCCCTACTACAATTCACGGACAGGTGTGTGTGTGTGTGTGTGTGTGTGTGTGTGTGTGTGTGTGTGTGTGTGTGTGTGTGTGTGTGTGTGTGTGTGTGTGTGTGTGTGTGTGTGTGTGTGTGTGTGTGTCACACTACCCCTCCCATAGTTGTGGGCCGATTCCATCCAGACTTGCTACAGAGGATCAGCACGATCCCAATTAGTGTATGGGGTGTTTTTTTTAATTTTTTTATACCTTTGTCAGTGGTCTTGGGGGTAGGGGGAGGGTGGAGGGGATGCAAATTTTCCATGTAAACCTGCCTCCAGGAGGGTAGTACAAGTCTTCACCTTTTACAGTACAGTCCTCCTGTCCCCACGTTTTCCAGCGCAGTGATCTGTTTTGAATTGTAAGCAGTCAATATGTTTTTGCTTCATGCACATGAATGAATGTTGTTGGGTTTTTTTTTTTTTTGCTTATACACCGCCCAAATTAAAGGTATGCGTCAGAAGAATGTGTTGCATGCTTGGAAGAAGATCGCCCCGTAGGGTGTGTTCTCTGCTCGTGTTTATGGAATAAATGGAAACAATGTCAGCAATAATAGCAATCCCATGACAAACTGAATAAATGGAAATGATGACGACGACAACGATCCTGTGACGGTTTTGGGCTTGAAGCTCCACTCCGTGACGTCATCCAGCATGGCAAGCACTTTGAGAACAAGTCTATACCATTCAGCGCAGTCCAAAAAAAAAGATCAAGGTAGTTGTAAGTTAACTTAGTTGCTGCAATCAGAAACGTAAGACATTGTAAATTATGGCCGACGAAGCTCGGCGATGATGTGCAAAGCCATGTGAGGAGATCTGAGACGGAATGTGACGCGGACAGACAGCATGGTTTTGTTTTTTGCAGACGAGGATTGATAAATTGAAGCGTAACCTATTCTCAAAAAGAGTCTATAACAGTCCCGAGGAACATCCTTCAAGGCCCAGGGACATCATTTCGCTCCTCTCGGCCACGCAGGACGGAGTTGCATGTGGAAGCAATTTATTTTATTTTATTTTTACATCTTTTTTTTGGTTTCCCAGTGACCATGAGTCATTGTCGAGGAGAACGTGCCTTGCATCACTGACCGGCACTCATCCGCCGAAGTGGAGACACGGAGCACACACAAACACAACACACGTGCTTGGGGACTCGACTGTGGAGGTTTTGATTTGCAACACTTCGTGTAACACTCAGCTTGTTCGAACCAGCGTTTGCCTTTGCCTTGGACACGTGTTGTCCAAATTGCCATGACGTGCGGAGTGATGCAGTTACATGGCACATCCGACACTGATTAGGATAAATCTTAACAAACGTACACGGTAAGGGATGTAAGAACAATACAATCCTCCTCTATTTTGAGCCATTTGTTTTGACCATTGTAACTTCGATGTGAGAGGTAACTAACTTATCGTGCCGTGTAATCGATTGCAACTCTTACAGAGCGAATTGTGTTCGAAAACCCCTTTTGGAGGTGTAATTGGCAGCGGTAATTAGGATTTAAAACAAAAAAAAGGAAGTATTAACCACTTTGTGGTTGAAAAGCTCTAACAATGTACTTGCATAGTCCTCAAACTATCCATTGATGCTTGCTATAGGATGTGCTTGAAGGGTATGCTCACTCTATGGTGTGCTTGAAGGGTATGCTCACTATATGGTGTGCTTGAAGGGTATGCTCACTCTATGGTGTGCTTGAAGGGTATGCTCACTATATGGTGTGCTTGAAGGGTATGCTCAATCTATGGTGTGCTTGAGGGGTATGCTCACTATATGGTGTGCTTGAGGGGTATGCTCACTCTATGGTGTGCTTGAAGGGTATGCTCACTCTATGGTGTGCTTGAGGGGTATGCTCACTATATGGTGTGCTTGAAGGGTATGCTCACTCTATGGTGTGCTTGAAGGGTATGCTCAATCTATGGTGTGCTTGAAGGGTATGCTCACTATATGGTGTGCTTGAGGGGTATGCTCACTCTATGGTGTGCTTGAGGGGTATGCTCACTCTATGGTGTGCTTGAGGGGTATGCTCACTATATGGTGTGCTTGAGGGGTATGCTCACTATAGAGTATACCTTGAAAGTGTGCTTGCTGTAGGGTATGCATAGAGGTTATGCCCACAAAAGGGTATGCCCACTCTCTGATATGCATGGAGGGGTATATTCACTCAGAGTCTAGGCTATGCATGGAGGGTATGCTCACAATATGGTGTGCCTTGAGAGTGTGCTCGCTGTAGGGTATGTTTGGAGCGTATTTTAGCAATACTATAGACTCACTCTTGGATATGCATAGAGGACTATGCTAATTATAGGGTATACCTGGAACAAAATATTTTCTTCTTTCATAAGATTTTAATGAGTTGAAAAGTTTAATTTTCTTTCCTTGCCTGTTTAAAACGAGTGTTCGGGCGACCTGCGACCTGTTGTTGCACATACTCGATGTTTTTCCTTGAAATCCGCGAAATTATAAAGATAATAGGAAAGCCTTCCTGCTTTGTTGAAACAATAACTTGAAGACCTTACGGTTCTCTTGGCCGGAACCAGTGGATAGAACATCTCAAACTCCTGAGCTGGCTCCGGGCCACAGTGTCAGGAGTGACGTGGGCCTGTGTCTCGTTGACTCGCTCTGTGCTTCTCATTCCCATCCCACGCCCTCCCTCCCCCCTTCTCCTTTCTGTGCTTGTCACATCGGTGAGACTCCGGCGTCTGATGCTCATTGTTGTGCTTGGATGCAAATTGTCCCAACAGGTTTAATTTGCTTTGCAATCTTGCTTTTCTTCAAGGTTTCGATGTGCTTTTTGTGGATAAAACATCTCCCTTTTGACTTCTCGCCAAAAAAAACGACATCCAGTGTACGAGTACGTTGTGATTGTAGTCAGTCCTTTATTACGAGGTAAATGACTTGATATCATTGCTATCCTCAGGTATTACATACATCCTGGAGACAGTGAAGCATGACCTTTTCATGGTGGTGGTGGTGGTGGTGGTGGTGGTCTCATGACCAGTTTGACTTGACAAGGTAGTGTGAGGAAGGATGGAAAACGAGTGTTCGTGAAGGTGAGCGTCGGTCTGCGTTGGTGGACTGGTAGAACGATGGATGGAATCAACAGAACGTTGATCGAGATATATGCTAACCTCCACGGGAAGGAAGGGGAAGCTGTTGTTGCCTGTGTTAACCCTTCGTTAACGAGCAAAAGAGGGAGTAGACGTGTCCATGCAGATACTTTGAGACACAAATAGAAATCCAGGAGCCCATTTGCTCTGAAGCAAAAATTGAAAGACCCGAATGGTGTTCCCACAAGCGTCGTGCGTTCCGTTATTTCTGCGGTTGACGACGCAAGGAGTGCATTTTACAAAATCTCCGGGGCCTTTCGTTATCCGATTTGCCATTCGTGCGAAGGGCAAAGTCTTGTGGCATTGCCATGACGACCACTGTCGCCATAGTGACTCGTGTACCGCTCCTGCTGACTGATTGGATTGCTTTTAACGGGATGGGGCGGGAGGGCCAGAGTGCCACCGTTGAAACCACCGCTCGTTTATTAATTTTTTCAGATTGATATGTTAATTGAAATCCTGGAAGTGCAGAAATTATTCAAAATAGCACAGTGATGGAAAATTTTGTATGGACATAGTTATGTATGAGCAATGACAAGAGACTGAAACTAGTTTGTGATCGAATCCAAACGTATAAATTAACGAGGAGTCGACTTTTTATACCTGCAGCATTGTTACTCCTCCATTTATTTGCTTCTGATGCAGATATTTTTCAAAATCAAGTTGGTGCATGATTTTGAGGTTCCCTGGACAAATCCAAGTTGAAAAGTATGCTTTTACTCCTGGAGACCTAAACGTACTCCCTCATCGGATACATGTCCACTGTGGGTTGGTCAGGTGAATGGATCGAATCTGCAGTCAGTCCGGGCCATTGATCTTGCGGAGCCGGCGATCGCGACGCTAGGGACAGTATGACCCCACCCACGAGCAGGAGAGCTGCTGCAGACCAGGCCACAAAAAGGGCATCCCCAAGGTCGCGTTTCATCTCATCGGGTCGATTAGGGTCATGGAACTGCATGATGATTGTTGTCGCTGTCCAGGACGGAGGCCCAGCTATGGCGAGGCCAGCCAATGCGAGAGTCAGACCGCTTCCCAGAGATAGGGTGGCCTTGGCTTGCGGCTGCTTGGCGGCACAGCTGTGGGAAGAAGAAACATGACAACACTTTAGGTACTGTGTGCAGACAAGTCGGGCTGCAAGCCGGTTTAATGGAGCTATCAACTTCCTGCTCGTCCAAAAACAAAATTTCATCCTCCAGGAACTTGCGGCTCAAAGATCAGCATTGTTTGTTTTTTTAGATCCTCGTGGAGGATCTCAAAGTCTTACTCACGTAGTTGTTCTTCATCTTCTTCTTGTGGACTTTTTTGTTTCACAGCCTACAGTTTTCATCGAAACTTCCTGAAACTTGGCGTATATATGTACAAATACCCTGCGCAGACAGTAACCATTTCTGATTTTGAAAATTCCTCCGAGAAAAAAAAGTTATGACGTCAAAATATCTCCGCTAATGGAAATCGCCTAAAAAATTATCTCCGAAACTCGGCAAGCTTTTTAAATTGTGTTTGCGGGAATCGAACAGGGTATTAGCAGAGATGAATTATCGCACATATGATACATCACTATGACGTCATAAAAATTATTTTATGACGTCATTCCTATTTTTTGACATTTTTTGTTTCACTACCCAGAGTTTCCATCGGATCTTCGTGAAACTTGCCATGTATATGCAGAAAGCCCACGCGCAGGCAGTAATCATCTCCCATTTTGGAAATTCTTCCTAGAAAAAAGTTGATGTCATAATATCGCCGCTAATGGAAATCGCCCATACCATTATCTCCGAAACTAGGCAAGCTGTTTGAATTTTGTTTGCGGGAATCAAGCAGGGCATTAGCACAGATAATTTATCGCAAACCTGATACATCACAATGGCGTCATATTCGTTTTTATGACGTCATCATGAAGAGGACGAGGATCTTAGCTCATTTGAGCTTATTTCAGATCACTGTGTTCCATTAGATTTGTTGTACATATTTCATCGGAATATGTCCACTGTGGGTCGGTCAGGTAAGCAGAGTGAGAGGATTTGTTTTCAGAATTTGAATCGTTTCCCACCTACAATACCAATACCCCCGTGGCCTGGTGTTGGCTTAGGTTTGAAGTCACATTTGCCACGGTGGCCGTGGGGTCTACAAAATATACAGCCACGAGCAATTATAGGGCGGCCGCAGTATTTCCACGGTCACACAATGTAGCAGTCACATATGTTTTTATTTTTCGGGGAGCCACACGGCGTATTTATAAATTGTGGAGACCGAAAACGTGGGGGTGCCGTACGGTCTTTGATTTGATGTCGCACGGTGACCTTAGGGCGTCCCTGCGGCGTCTATAGAATTTTCAAGGCAGACGCAAGGTGCCCGCAGGGAGGCCCTAAGACAAACGTGTGGCCAGACGGACGGTAACGAGTGGGTTTTTTTTTTTTTTTACCAGTTTTTTTTTTCGGCATATGTCGAATTGCTACAGCGAACGTAGAAATGAAAAAAGTTATAACTCCGCGTTATAATTCCACGGCGACCCCTACGGCCTGTAAAAGATAGCCAAACGGCGTAGGGCCACCCTGAGGCCACGGCAGAAACTCTGCGGCCGCCACACGTTTCTGTCAATTCAGAGGGCGTACGGCCGCCGTATCCTCGCCGTAGAGCAAATGTGACTTAGGCCTTAGCGGCAACGGCGGCTGGCTTCGGAACCTAGGGTCCTGAGTTTGAGCCCTGTTGGCTGCTGAATTTACACCAGGTGGGGTTGACTCAGCCTGTCATCCTTCTGAGGTTGGCAAAATGAGTACCAGTGTACTGGTAGAGCGGCACAGTCATGCTTCCAAGGACCGATAGCTACCTGGCAGGCCAGCTGCCATACGCAACAAAAGAACAGAACAGAGCCAATTCCCCAGGATGGAAAAAGTTTAAGTTAACCTTTAAATTTTAATTATTTCATGGACTTGAAAAAGGTTAATTATGTTGCACTCCCGGTTTCATTCAGAGCCAAAGCTCTGAGATACTTGTACCACCCACCACGAAATGGTCGTGAAACATCAGGCAGCAGAGGTTTCATTTGTCTTCAAAGAGGGCAAAATATCCTGCTTGCAAAATAAAATTTGGCCTCAGCATTATTCATGCCTGTTCTCCCATCACATCAAAAGTGAATGTTGAGCTTTTCCTGTGTGAATGCAGCACAAGAAATGGGAGACTGACGAATGCACCGACAAATTCTACCGTTTGAAATACAGTATATAATAGACGACTTCCTTATCAAGGAACTTCAACACAGAGCTCATTCGGCCCATCAAGCCATGTTTGTGGAAGAGCTGGAACACTGGACCAGGCTGTAACAAGACAAAAGGGACAGGGGAGTGTGTGTGTGTGTGTGTGTGTGTGTGTGTGTGTGTGTGTGTGTGTGTGTGTGTGTGTGTGTGTGTGTGTGTGTGTGTGTGTGTGTGTGTGTGTGTGTGTGTGTGTCTGTGTGTCTGTGTGTCTGTGTGTCTGTGTGTCTGTGTGTCTGTGTGTCTGTGTGTCTGTGTGTCTGTGTGTCTGTGTGTCTGTGTGTCTGTCTACTCTCAACATTTCTGGGCTGATTACATCCAGACTTTCTACATTGGATCAGCATAACCACAATTGGTACATAAGGGTGTTTTTAGATTTTCTGGATGGGTGGGGGTGGCAAGGAGTGGAGACGCACATTCTCTATGTGAATGTGTATCGTGTATCGCCGCTGCAGGTGGGAGAGGGTATTACAAGTCCCCACATTTTCCAGTGCAGTGAGGTATCATGAATTACATGTTTGAATAAGGATAATAACAAAAAAAACCCTGGTGCTACTAGTAATAGATAATAGGATACTTGCCTTAGGATACCTGGCACAGGTTTACATAAATAAAACTGGAGCGACACTCGGTAGAGTGCATACCTCCACCAGGCTGAACAGTTTATGTTTCGTATCCCACTGTTAGGCCGGATCTGGATCTGGATCTGGATCCGGATATCCAAAATCAAATTGGCTTATTCTTACCACCTTCCTAACTCATCCACTTAGTTTTGTCATAACCAGTCCACAACTTTTTGAGATATTGTGCGATACAGTATATCGTCTTTGGCCCGATCGGCAATGGTGACTCGTCACTTAAAAAATTCTGGTATCCGTACCTGGATCTTCACCAAAATCGAATAATTTTGTCCTCGTCACACACACACCTCTCCCCTAAATTTCAGCCCAATCCGTCCCCAACTTTTTAAGATATCCTGTTTACAGAGAAACATACATACACAATGCCTGGTGTTGGCTTAATGGTTAGGGTGGTGGGCTTCGGATCCTAGGGTTCTCAGTTTGAGCCCCGTTGGCTGCTGAATTAACACCAGGTGGGGTTGACTCTGCCTGTCATCCTTCCGAGGTCGGCAAAATGAGTACCAGCTTGCTGGTATCCTGTGTCGGAATGGCGACCCATCCAGGATTGTGTCCAATAGCCAAGGAGACTGCTTAGGCAGCACCAGCGCTCTGCACAGAGTATGGTCCCAATGGATGGATGGATATATAGGCAGACAGACAGGGGTGAAAACATAACCTTCGGTGGTGGATGTAACAAGTTTTTAATCTACATAATATGGAACCTAATCTGCATTTTTATAACCATGAATGTCTCTATCTCTATGGTATGCACGAGTGCATCAGCGGCACAGCCACGTCTTCAGAAAAATTACGCTACCTGCAGTCATAGGCTGTATACAAAAGTAGAAGATGCACTAGTATTGCAATTTAAGCGTCTTCATTGTTCCAGTGAAGCTGTTTTACCATAGTGCTCTGTAAATACCCTATTAACACTTGGCTTTGTCGTTTCTATCCACTGGTTTGTGCCCTGCTCAAACACGCACTGAAGAATAACACATTTTCAGTGTTCAGTGCCAAGTGGCGTTATTGCGTGGCCTGCGGCACAAACACTCTTCGATGGATGACTTGCAATGATGAGTTATGCAATATTAGTTTGATTTTTTTATTTTTTTTTTAAACTATGAGCTAGTGGTTTTCACCTTTTGTGAGCTAAGTTACCACCCTTCCTGCCTTGCCACCCTCTGTCCCAAAGTGCTTCCTCATTAAGTTTCCTCAACAACATTGCCGTATCAACCACGCTCAAATAACATCCTATCTGGGAGCACTGACATTTATACTCGACTATCTTTCCCCGGTCCGTTGTCGGCTTTTTACCGGGTACACTGCATGCCGATGGGTGCAATTGCAACTGCCAGTAGACCGAGACCAAGCCCGAGTGCTGTCAGTCCACGTGCCGCCTGCATCTCTCTTGGCAAGCCGAGCATGGAGCCATACGCTTGGCATTCACTTTCACCACTGGTCCGCGCCACGCACGCACCCCACAGGCCCTCCCAGGCTGACTCGGAGCGGACGAGGTTGGCGCCAATGTGGGCTGAAACTCGCCACTGGGGCATCATCGCAGCAAGGAATGCCAACGCCAATCCCAGCAAGGCGAGCACGAAGCCGCTCATCTGCTGGGGACTATTTGCCATCTCTTTGGCCTTGGATGACAATGATCTTCAGGAAGGAATACCTGCATAGATTTAAAAAAACGCATCATTGTTAATTGTTCAAACTTCTTTTGGTCTCGAGCTTGCCACTTTTTTTTTTAAAATATGAACCATCTGCCATGCCTACACAATGATAGCTTCACCTCCAGCCCACTGCAGGTGCATAGTGATTAGGAAACCAGAAGAGGGTCACGCAGAAAGGCTGGGTTTTGAAGATCATCTATAAAAGGGCATAGCAGATAGGCCCCATTCCCCATCCCCCACCCCCCCCCCCCCCAAATAAAGATAAGCGAAGGTATCCAGCTTACCTGTTTGATTTGGTTGCAGCACTGCAGTGTCTTCACCCCTGTGTGCTCAACACAAGAGACAATGGTTTGTTTGGCATTTGAGGTGTCTAGTTGAGAGGTTCTGTGTTTGGCTCTTTTCAAGGACTCCCATGGGGAGGAGATTCGAGTCTCTGAAGCAGATGAATAATATTTCTTTCAAAATACAATTGTCCCCTTCTGCTCATTTCAAATCAAAGCTCGAAGCATGAGCATCAAATTACCTCGATCTGCATATTCATTGTTCGGTGCCGTGTGTGTGTTCGACCTCGTGTTGTCAAGGACGCTCTCGAACCATGTCCTCTTTTTGGTTCGTCTTCCCCACGAAGTGTTGACTCGAATGTTGTTTGCAGAAAATATGAAAACAAATGCATTAATTCTTACTTTTGTTTTCCCATTTGTTGTCATTGTGTGATTTACTGTATAAGGCACATTTGTAAGGACGTCCTTGTATTTGTTTTGGTGACATTGTTTATTTTTTTCATGGATGATGCATGCATGCCGTGTTTAAGGTCACGTTGTCAAGTTGTATCCGTGGTAAATAATTATTTGAGATGTGCTGTCTTCCACATCTTTGGAGTTGATTCACCGTAGTTGCAGGAAATGTAACTTCGCCGTAGATCTATTTGCAATACTTTTGAGGCCTTATTTGAATGGCTTTATGAGGTGTAACTTTGGAACGGCTTTGTAGGTTGTGGTGTATAACCACATGGGTTTTGGATCTGTAGTTGCATGCCTTAAATGTTTCTTAGAAAGAGGTGTTCTTTCTTTTTAAATTTGGTGTACCATCAATATAAGTTTCACAATCTCCTGCAATGCTACTTCAGTATCGCAGATAGGTTCCCTTTTGGTCTTGCCCCCTCTATCCTTTCTTTCTGAAGATCCCCCCTCCCCCCCCCCAGTACCAGTAACCCACTTCTGGTGAAACTTGTCAAATCCAGGCTCACTTTTCACTTCCATTAATTAATTCTTCTTCTCTTGGTGTATTCAGTCTCATTCTTCCCTCTGGGGCTTCAAGATGGCTGTTCACTACCTCTTCAGGTCAACCACCATCCATACTTATCTTTTCTACCCTCATTAGTCCTCCTGAATCCTGCCCTTACCTCTCTTGGTTATGTATCTCCCACCCACCCCACCTCCTCTAATTTTTTTTTTTGTTGTTCCATCCCCAGTTATCCCTTCCTCTTCTTTCAGCCCCTTATTGCTGCGTTTGAGGTTTCATCCAGCTTGGTTATCCCCTGTCGTCCTCCTCTTCCCCCTGCCCTAACTCTCATTCTTCCCATCACCCATTTATCCCCAAGTGTTGCTCTGTTGTGTCCCTCCATCTTTCTATTGGTGTGTTTACCTGTTCTCCACTGTGTTCGTTCTGTTCTTTATTCCATCTTTCATGAGCCTGAACTTTGTACATTTAAAAAAAAAAAACTTTTATTGTCTTGAAACTTTTTAAAATGAGCACTTGTATTGCCTGAAAGGTCATCAATGGTGGGGTGATTAAACAGGAAACTTCACACCAAAGATTTAATATTCACAGTAGCCTCACACTGATACATCAGGATTTCGAGCCCTTGGTGGTTTCTCCACTCTCGCAATCGATGAAGCTAAAACCTGTGGTTTATTGATTTATTTTTGGCTCATTACCTCTGCCACCAAAGGTGGGCCGAGGTTACGTTTTCACCCCTGTTTGTCCGTCTGTGAGCAGAATATCTCAAAAAGTTGTGTACGGATTCAGACGAAACCTGTTGGACATGTTGGGTGTGTGACAAAAACGAATTGATTCGATTTTGGTGAAGATCCAGACCTGGATTTGATTAAAAAAAAATAATAATAATTTCCTCCCCCCCCCACCCCCCCTTCTTCACAGATTGGGATGAAACTTGGTGGACATGTTGGTTGTATGACAAGAACTAGCTGATTAGATTTGGTTATGGTCCGGGTGCAGATCCGGCCTATCAGTGGGATACAAAACTAAAACTAGTTGGCTTGGCCGAGGTTTGCGCTCCACCGAGTGCCCTTGCAGTTTTTGTTGTGATTTTTGTAAGTAAAAAATAATTGGTGACTGAGTTAAGGAGTAAAGTTAAATTTAAAGATCATTCCATGTTTGCATACATAATATGTAGATTGCTCTTATTCATCATGAATGGCACATTTACTTTGAGGGTCTGCACATAGTTATCAGTAGGAATTCCTTCTCATCCCCACCTATCGACCTTTCTGCTGACGGTGTTCCCTTTGTATTGGATTCAGATCGAGCTTTGCACAGTTGATCTACCGTTGCCGTTCCTCCTCCAGGTCGATGTGGGGGTTGTGACCTTTGTTCCACGGATCAAGCCATACATAACGCAACCGTTTCCTGTTCTCAACACCTTGATCCGCTGCCTCTTCCACATGAAACGAAAAACCTGCCGCCGTGGCCTCGAGTAAGACCCACATCCCATTCTGCCTCAGCTTCATTAACGCACCATGCCTCCTTTACCCTTCAACCTGCATTTGCACCTCACCTTCATCTTTCGAAACTCTTCTCCACGGCAAGCCAACAGATGCTTCCGAGTGCAGAATGAGAATATTTATCTTCGCTTATTTTGTAAAAAGAAAAATTAATTCAAAGATCTCTGTTTGCCTACCCTCTCACACAGGTTGCTTTTCCCGACAGAAGAGCGGCTTGAGCGCACGGAGCAGTTGTTGCGTTCGGCGGACGTGTCTCCTAACACGCGGCCCATACACCTGACACTTCCTCAGATATCTGCTTTGTGTGATGCCTACGTCGCAGCCTGCCAGGACAATGCAAT
>NC_140975.1:16117319-16207319 GCF_056783735.1 Eptatretus burgeri | reverse complement strand
CTACTCCTTTATACAACCCCATTTAATTGGCGTTCAAGTCACAAGCTTCGATAATTTACCCTCAATTATACCCCGATCATCTGCACTTCCCATAATCTACATCGTGCCATCGTCACGGCTAGCCGGCCAACCTACCGGTTCCTCTCCTTGACGTCCTCGTACGCAGCGCAGAGAGGCGTGTGCCTCCAAATGGTTGATACCCCTTGGGCTTGTCTGGTAGACTGGACGCCTTACAAAGACGCTCTCGGGCTTGAGCACGAAGGACAGAACGCACGGCACGCTCCAGTGTCATCCGCATGGATGATAGGCTGAGAAAGACCACAAATGAGGTCACAGTAAAAGTATGAGGATTGTATTTATGACCTTGTTCCACACTTTTTTTATTTTATTACCGGTATATTATTTTTTGCCTACAGAGTAAAAGCCAGAGGTTTCTTTGCAGGGTCTATGTTTGCATACACGAATCATACATGCAGATAAAATCCATGAGAAATAACTTGGCGGAAGAGACGGCACTTTCCAGAATATTCTGGGTACCGACGACACCATTTTTATGACGTTGCTTTTCTCTGCACTCGGTGGGGTAATAACAAATTTTCTCCTCCTTATGGTCATTTGTCTGTGCTCTATCTTTTCAAACTCCTGGGTCTCACTATCAGCCATTATCTTTCTTGGGTAAGCCACATTTCAAAGTTGGCCTTCAAAGGCAGCCACCAACTGGGCATTCTCCATTGTACAAAGTCCTTCCCACCACACCTGAACTCCTATCCATCTTCAAGGCTTTCATCCACAGCTTGATGGAGTACTGCTCTCCCCTCTGGGCTGGCTACCCTGCCTCACATCATGCTCAGCTTGATGTGGTGGAAACCTAGGCCTTCAAGATCATTGGAATCTCCTACGATGAAGCCGAGTCTATGGGCCTATTACTTCACCACCACAGACAGGTCGGTGATCTCTCTATCTTCTACAGCCTCCTTTCTGGTCTTGCTCCCTCTGTTCTTTCCATGTTTTGCACCGCCCCCTGGTTTCTGCCGGGTGCATACGGTCCACGATGAACCCACTTCTGATGAAACTACCTAAATCCAGAATCACTGCTCACCTCGACTCATTTGTTCCTCTTTTTTCCCACCTGTGCAACCAACTTCCACATTCTCTTTGATCTCATTCATCCATCCAGGTCTTCAAGACTGCTGTTCACTATCATCTCAGATCATACCCAATCCCAAACCATGATCTTTTCTACCCTCATTAACCCCCACTACCCCACCTCGAGCCCTGCTCCTTCCAAATTTCCAGTTTTTCCGCCGTACCCATCTTGTCCAGCCCTGCATCCTCTGCTGCCAACTCATTCCTCCACACACCCATTGTTCAAGCCTGCCTCTATATTGGCCTTCAACTCTGCCGTTGAACTTTCCCCCTCTCTCAACTGTTCCTTTTGTCACGTTGTGTCCCGATCCGTTCATTGTACTCATACTAGCTCTTCCACGAGCCTCGACTGTTTACAAAAAATAAAATAAACGACTTGGCCAAGGCTTGAACTCTGCCAACCTCTCAGACACAGAGTGGACACCTAACCATTTCATTGAGTATGGTGTTTTTTTTTTTTTGTATACCTTGGTCGAGGCTCGTATGAGAGCTAACACACAACTCACAGCAAGGAAGCATGAGCAAGCAAGCAAGCAAGCAACATTTTCCAAGCAAGTATTGAAATTTTGGTACACAGTGGCCTCTTCTTTTCAACAAACACCTCAAGATCACAAAAACAAGTGATAGCAACTAGGTCAGCCAGCTCAACATTATCTGAAGGACAGCTCGCTATAAAACAACAGCCTGTCTTCAAAGCACCAGCATGTTCGTTTGTAGTCCGGAAATCAGACCCATGATTGACAACTCAAAAGCAAGCGGCTCTTTCACACTCCATTAGCCATCATATTCTTATGTTAATTTCATTTCCATTCCAGTCACAACACTATATACTTGATGCCAATTTTTGTTTGCACAATTCAATTGTGTAATTGAGGTTACACCAATCATAAGCCACTACAGGCCAGATTTAAAAACACCAAGGCTGATGTACAAGAGAGACTCGGGTATAGAATTTAAGGGTTCGCCAGTTTCATGTTTGTAGCTCAACACCTTTGAAGCTACAAACATCACGTTAGTTACCAGCTTCAAATCCCAGATACCATGTTAATTACGGAGGTCCTTGTGATTAGTTTTAAAATACATCGTTTCTCAATGTCCTTTCCTGCATGTGATTACATGTACTTTTGGGCTGGCAGATGTCCAAGAGGTACGCACACTCGCCTCCAAGCCGTCTAGCCCGGGTTCAAATCCCAACCCATCAATAAACTGCCATCCCAGCGTTTCACATGCAAAGTGATTCATCAACATGTGTCATCCCGTGGATAGACGTTAAACTATTCGTCCTGTCTGACCATATTAAAAATAAAAATCACAATATTCTTCATGAAGAGTAGATGAGCTATCAATAGATTGTAGGGAGCAAGTGGACTGGTGCGGTTGCTGTCTGGGCAGCAGCTTCTGCACAATATTCAAATTGCCGAGGTAGTTCATATGTTCTATATGAACAGCCTTTCAGGTAAGAAGGCAGTCAAAACACCAGACACAGACACACCTTGAGAGTTGGAACACAACAGCTGCATGCGAGTCACGGTTTGGACTGACATGGATTATTTCCCACTGCTCTTCACAGTCACCTTCTGAGAGAGAGAGAGAGAGAGAGAGAGAGAGAGAGAGAGAGAGAGAGAGAGAGAGAGAGAGAGAGAGAGAGAGAGAGAAAGAAGAAGAAGAAGAAGAATAAAACAACGTATGAAATCTATTAATTCATATTTCATTCTCACAGGTGCTTCACCTTTTGTGGCTGAAGAATAATGACCATACATTTGCCCATATCTCATGCCATCGATCTGTTGAGCATGGTGATTTTAAAAAAATGGCTCGTTTGTTCAGAATCATCACATTGATAAAATTGTCAGCTGATAATTCATTAATGAGTTTTTACAAAGATACAAGTTTGTCAAATGCATCATTTGTTCTTCCTTTTAATACGGTTTTATTTAAAAAGTCCAAATAATTTTATATTTGTAGCTTCTCAACAAGAAAATGAAATTTTGTTTAACAGAGTTCACATCAAATGAAAGGAGGAAGGATTGAGGTTGGGAGGGGGCAGTTAAGACCATCAGCATTTATTTATCTTATAAAAGATCGAGGCTCATGGATAAATCGGTGACAAAAAGTAAAAAGGGAGATGTTGTAAGTGGGACACAAGCAGCAAGGGAATAAAGTAATAACAAAAGAGGAGAGAAAGAGAAGAACAAGCCGGTAGGCAACATGGGTGGTCGCTACATAATTGCATACTAGTCATAGTTTTTGACGGATCGGGCTGAAATTTTTTGACAGTTTGATTGTAGTGCGCATAAAAGCACGGAAGCAGATTTTTGATCTTCGAAAAAAATAATTTTTTTAGGATTTTTGTAAAATTTCAAAGCCCCGTTGCTAGGCAACGGTGGCGTCCATAGCAACGGTGCTCGAAAGCATAGAACTCGATCCTGGTATGAACCTACTAGTCAAGTTTCATCAATATCGGTTAACTCCTCTGGCCTCCAGAGCTGTCCAATACATACAAACATACAGACAGACGGAAAACCTGAGAATAATGGTAGTCTAGCGACCACCCCCCCCCCAAAAAAAAACAATAACCTGTATGAAAAGGTTGATGGGATGGAAAAAAATTGCGAATAGGGATGGGAGTTTTTTGTTGGTGTTTGGGATGGGAATGAGATTTATAGACAGACACAATTTGGGCCGAGTCTGTCAGTGTCTACCCAAACCTAATGTCCATTTCCTTTTCTGTCCCCGTGTTGTCCTCAACCCTTCAAGGTTTTGCTCTTCCATCAGAATTGATCCATTTTAGTTATGACTACTAAGTAGTGTAATTCGGTAGAACTTAAATTGGTTCCAGGATATATCGAGCAGCCCCTCCATCCCTCCCCCAAAGCTTGATTGACATCTCCAAATGCTCCTTAAGAGGTTTCCAAAAATGCCAAAGATGGCATGTGGGTGATTTTTCTCATGCTGTTCAAATTTCAACCGTATCATTTGCTTTTATCAGGGAAGGTACATTTCGAGAAATCTCACAGCTCTAATCCACTCTTGCCAACACACCCAAAAGTAAGCATGGTGACCAAGTGGGGAAAGACCCAGGAACTGAGTGTTCAAATCCAATATTGAAGCATTGTGACCGATTTGAAGCTTCTGGAACCCAAGTTATTCTCAAATGGACAACAGAATGGCAAAAAAAAAAAACACTGCTCTCGGATTGTCAGTAAAAACAGGTGGCCGACCAGTGACCTTTAGGGAGAGGACTATCTGTCTACCTTTCCTGGTCTGATGTACCTATCACACAGTCCACATTTTGTCACAGACTCTCAAATGCCTCCAAACATTGTACAAACATCATAACATTTCTCAAACACACTCCATAACCACTGAGCTCAAAAACTAAAATGAGGTGGCCCACAGATGAGCTTCAATACAGAAATTAGATCTTCAATGCCAAAATGCTTTTTAAAAATTTCTATTTTAAGATTATGGAATGAGGATGAGGATCTCATTTTGCTGGTAAAGCCGCTGTCACACCTTGACGTTTTAGCCAGCGTATGGCAACGTATCAAAATGTATGTAAAACGCTGGCATACGCTGAACTATTGATGTTTTGTTTTTTTAAAGTTTTGGACATATAATAACGTGTTGGATGTATGCATAACGTATTAGTAATGTAAACAGAACATTTTAATCACATATAGATAACTTATACCAACGAATGCTGAGCGTGTTGTCGGCGTTCACAACCTATGCCCAACGATAGTCTAACTTATGCATAGCGAGCGGCAGCGTATCGCCGACGATCACGTGGCGTAAGCTATTCATAAGCTGCGGCTCGACGATTCAAATCTTAACCGCACTAGGTATCGAAGTGTGAAGCCGCTGTCACACCTTGACGTTTCAGCCAGCGTATGCCGACGTATGAAAAATTTGCCGAACCAAGGTGGCACACGTCGAATACGTTATGGGTAAGTTTTGTATACGTTAAGAGCACGCTGGCATACGTCGTCATATGCCGAGAAATTTTCAGTATGTTGAAAATTTCTCAACGTACGAGACACATTCTGCATACGCTAGCATAAGTTGTAGGCACACCACGCGATCGTTGACACACGTTACTTGTAAGTTACTCATAAGTTGAAACACGTCAAGGTAATGGTTAGCATACCAGAAACTTAATTTTTAACCTATGAGTAACGTGCTTTGAACATGTGTAACGTTTCTTCAACGCACATTGACGTACGTAGACGTATTTGATTGACGTCTACCGGACGACCACAGAACTTACTGAACGTGTTACTAACTTACAGCTACCGTATAATGGCGTATTGGCAGCGTTTAGGGGAATTGGTATATAAAAATGGGGTTCACAGGAGGAACCCGTCAGTGTCCCAGACTCCATGATTTAATTTTTTGGAAAAAAATTTTTTAATGTATTTTTACGTTGAAGTGTTGATGTTTTTTTCATGTTTTTGGCCTATTCATAACGAGTCGGACAAATGCATCTATATATTAATACTGAAGGACCAATTTTGTGCTCCTCCTGGCGGTCGCGTCACGTTTTTCTCGGTACTGTGACCTGGACTGAAAGAAACTTCGTACCTGTAAGAGTGCATCGCACATTGTGGCAAGAGTCAACTTTCAACTCTGAAGCAGAATAAACACTTTTCGTTGAGACGGGGGCGAGGAGTGAAGAGGCGGGGGCGGGTGATGAAGAGACAGGGGCAGGGAGTGAAGAGGCGGGGGGCAAGGTAAGCAAATTTTTGGGCGGGGGTAAGCAAATCGAAAGCGGGAGATGGGGGAAATGGGGTGGGGGATGAGTGGGCGGGAGCTGGGGTGAATTAGGCGGGGTTGAGTGTGAGGGGGTGGACAGGGGGCGAAGGCCCAGGGGCAAGTGGGGTGGGGAATCAAGAGACGGGGGACGGGGAGTGAAGAGGCGGTGGCGGGGCTGGGTAATTAATTTTTTTGGCGGGGGTAAGCAAATTGAAGGCGGGGGGTTGGAGGCGGGGGGGAATGCGGTAGGAGGGGGCAAGCACGTCCTGTCCAGTCCATGTCCCTCGAGTGTGGGTGAGCTGGTGAGGGTGGTTGAATGAACGGAATCCGTCTGTGACGGGGTTTCGGCTAGTAATGTATTACTAACGTACACAGAACATTTCGATAACTTATCACAACAAAGGCTTAGCATGTTGTTGGCGTTCATAACGTATGCCCAACGATAGCCTAACGTATGCATAGCGTGCGGAAAAGTATCGTCGACGATCACGTGGCGTAGGCTATTCATAGGCTGGTGCTCAACGATTTAAATCACTGCCGCTCGACTATTTAAAATGGACGCTGGCGCTCGAACATTTTAATCATTACCAAGTGAGACATTGACCTATCTATATCGTCATCATGTCGAGGAAAAATTCAAAGAATACCGGCAAGAAGTCTCCTGGCCGTGGACGCGGACGCAAGGAGGATCCATCATTGCCCAAACCCTCCCCACCACGGACACCCTCTGACGGAGAGGATGCATCGTCGGGGGCATCGATAGCTGCGTGCGAGGCCTCCGCCTCCTCTCAGCCAACCCTTGCGAAGAAGAGGGCCAAGAAGACACAGTATTGTCTCGATTTCAAAGAGGAGCAGCTCATGTGCGATTTCCTTCGCGAGAACACATGCATCTGGGACATCAAGAAGACGGACTATCGGAGGGTGGACAAGAAGGCAAAGGTCTGGGAGGATCAAGGCAAGGCAATGGCGAAGTCTGTGGAGCACCTTCAAGGGTGGTTCAAGTCCCTGCGAGACACCCACACCCGTCTGGACAAAAACAAGAGCGGTGACGGCGCCCTGGAATTGACAGAGAGGGAGCAGTGGGTGAAGGATAACTTCGGCTACCTCAGGACTGTGGTCCGCCATAGTGTTGAGCCCATCAAAAGTGCAAGTATAAACACATATCAATATCAATACTAATATTTATTTATATTACTTTTACTGTACTACACATCTCTAAGTGAATTATTCATTGATTACTACAAATTGAATTTGCCTCTTATTTTTGCCTTGTAATTTACGAATCAATTGTCATAATTGCAGGTAAAGGAAACCATTGCAGCACACAGCGGTGACCTCGAGGCTGCCTGTGCAGAGCTCATGGTTTGTGAGGACAGCACGCCCTCCCCTGTCCCCTATTCATCTGCACAGGGCAAGGGGAAGCGTACTACGACGTATGCCAGCGTGCTCTTAACGTATACAAACTTACCCATAACGTATTCAATGTGTGCCGGCGTTTTAGCCCAAGTTTGCATACGTCAGGCATACGTTGGCTAAATCAGCAAGGTGTGACAGGGCCTTTAAGACTAGTGTCAGTCAATGTTGACAGACAGGTAGAACAATGAGTGACGATCAGACAGACAGATCGAGATACGCTAACTGCTGTGGGAATCAAGGAAAGGTTGATGTTAGTCAGTGACCGAAAAAAAAAAAAAAGGATAGATATCTGCGATCACGAAGAGATAGTGTAACATTAATAAAATGTGCCCCATCTACAATCTATCCATAAAACTCATCATGAAAATAATTCAAGTTATGATCAAAAAGGTGTTTTTTTGTTAATTAGGTCACAATCTGAAAAAAGTAGCTCAAGAACAAATCAAATATCAGGTGCGCAACTTCAGTGCAGGTCCACTATAATGCAAGAACATCTGGGAAGGTGAGCGGCCTTTGAGATTCCACATTGGCAAAACTGAGTGAAGACTTTTTATTTTATTAATCTATTTCCAGACCTCAATTTGACCTTGACCTTTAAACTTTAAACCTTGAAGTGTTTTGAATTATAAGCAGTAAGCATAATTTGCTTCATGCACATAACCCAGGCTATAATTTTTGCCTAAACAGAGCTGTCGGTTGCCTATACAACACCTGTCAAAAGAACGTGTTGCATGTTTGGAACAAGATCGCCCATCAGGCAGGTACTCCTGTTTGGAATAATAATTTTCTTAAAGTTGGTTTAGTACTCCTCAGGGTCTAAGAAACTGTGTGGTACCTTTAAGAATTGGGGGCACGAATTGTAGAAACAAACAAACAAACAAACAAGTGTCACCCTATTGATCCTGTTGATACGTGGAAGGGGTGGGGATCAATAGGTGGTTCGTGTAGCATGGTCCCGTGTGTTTCGACTAGGTTAGATTGTCGTGTAGCATGGTCCCGTGTGTTTCGACTAGGTTAGATTGTCATGTAGCAGGGACCTAAAAGTCATTTGTTAAAATGTGACACTGAGGCAGCAGCATATGTAATTTAAAGACAAGATAGAGTAATATTGTAGGTGTAAAGATCTCTGGTTTGTGGGCAAGGATAGGCGAGGACTTTCCACATTTCTTTATTTATCACCATCGTACACAAGTTTGCGTGTCCCCATTTCCCCCTGCGTCTCTCGATTCGCTTGGTTCTTAACAGTTACGATACCATCTTGTCTACCTTCTTCATGTACTTTTCCATGCAAAAAAATAAACCTTTTAAAAGGTAAGAAAATGTGTTTGAGCCATTTCCTTCCCATGTGCATGTGCCGTCGATTTCGGTTATTGGAATGATCCTTGAGGAACGGTAACCGTAAGTAAAAATAACTGAATGCAGTGCAATAAGAGACCGTTCGGCAGTTTTCCGGGATGAAAGGTCCCGGCGCTGAGGCATACGGGCACTCAGACGTGACACTACAAGAGTATAGAGGGAGGCTTAATAAATTCGTTTGGGTCACTTGTAAACCAGTCATCTTTCAGGTGTGTAAGCTCCATGTTCTGGAGTACAAACCTACACCAAGCTAGTTTTTGAAGTTTCAGATGCAATACAAAGATCTCAGCCATTTGTGGTCTCATTATGAACAAAACAGCACATTATAATCATGCAATGCTAAAATAATCTAAATTTTTTGACAACTTGGCAGACAAACAACAAAAACAAAACTCGCCTGAGATTGCGACGGCCTCTCGACTCGAGTGCATTTGAATTTCCGTGAACGGGATCAAATAGCGAAACGAACCTTCGATCGTGTCCTGGACACAGGAACATTCATGATTAGACTCCAAAAAGGATGGAATTTACAGTGGATGCCAGAATTGCTTCTCAATGAAATATCGTGAGAATCTATTTCACAAGGAAATTTGAAAAAATAAACTTTAAATACGGAGATCAAGGCCCATGGAAGAGCCAAACCACAAATACGTTTAATGTACAGACAAGAACAGGCAGACTTGGGATTTACAAATGGACAAGGTGGGTGAAAATGCAAAAATTGCACGAAGGCATGAGGGACATCACAGAGTAACCTGATATACCTGGAAGATTCAATGAACCACAGGTCAGAGGAAGGGGTGGATGAGGGGTGAAAGTAGGAAATAAGTGGAAATAGACACAGATACTAGATTTCTGCAGACTGAATTTTGAGCAATAGGGTCAGGCAGAGGGTGAACCACCAGGCGACAGGTAGTAAAGCCAGAAGACAATCTTACCTCTGAAAAAGTGAGCAGGCCTCTTGCCTCACCCTCCTGACAATGCTATGGTTTGGTATACAGGCCGGAAGCAGACAAAGCTTTGGCCTCGTAGTAGGATTTGGCCCGCCTCGACGTGGCACCACGACCCACCGGAACTTGTCAGTGGGATGACAGGATTTTGGCAATGGAAAGGCCGCTGCCCATTTGTCAATGGGGGTGAGAAATTGTTTGGAAAGTGGAAATGGGAAAATCATTTTTGGAACCTACAGAGATTTATATTCATCTGGAACATAAATTAAACCATAAAACGTTTTCCTTCCATACTTCAGGCTCTGCTGTAGAGCAGAAGCATAGTTGTCGATTGCAGAGTTTATCATCATCAGAAATAATATTCCAGGAGCATGGACGAAATTCCTTTGAGCAAGACAATGAGAGCGCTTTGCAAGAAAGCAGGACAGTCATCGGCTGCTGTCCTGAAGCTATTACTCCCCAAGGTCTTGCCAACGGTGTTATGATGCCCTCTGTTGGTGATCGTACAAGTAGGCATCCATTTGGAAATTTTTATGAGCAGAATCACCCTGTGTATGCTTAATCTGTCAATCTAAATCATGCGTGTAGTTTTGGAATTTTTCTCTGAATCGATAATTAATCATTTGGGTGCATGACTTGAAATACACTTACATCACCTAAAAACCACAAGATGGAAACAGGACCAGTTCTGACTAGAACAGAGCAGCCTTGTGAATGGAAGAGTAGAGATTGCTGCAGATGGCTTACGAGGATCTCTTTGAGGGGAAGAAAGAGCAATGAGGATGCCAGGTGTGCAGGAGTGAGGGACATTATCGAAAAGGCACAAGAGGTATGTCTGCGTGCTCAGGTGTAAAGATGGGATGCGTTTGAGCAGATGATGTTGGTTGGGGCACTTGCTCAGGAGTAAGGAAAGGACATGTTTGAGCACATCTGGTGTGGATGCAGTTGGCAGGAAGAGAAGGGGAAGAACAAAAATGAGGGGACGGAAGACTCGAGAGAGGCTTCTCGGGATGGAGGGGCGTGGAGAGAAACTCATATGGCTGACCAAGCAAGGTTGGTGGATGAATTTAGGCCGTAGTAGTAGTAGTAGTAGTAGTAGTAGTAGTAGTAGTAGTAGTTGTGGACGAGCCAGCAACCCACAAAGACATATCAAGAAAATATGCCTGGAAGCAGCAGAGGAAAACAATGTAGAGTAGATAAAGACAAAATGGAACATCTGGATAATGCAGTGGGTGGGGAAGGTATCAATGTAGAAAAACACAATTGGGTGAAAAGGAAAATTAAAGTTTCATGAGTGGAAAAACAATTGAGGGGGGAGGGGAAAATGAATGTTACAAGGGAAAAACACCAATAAAGATTCCAACTTTTCATTTTTTTTGACATCGGCTTAGGTATGTCACAGAACTGAATGGACCCCCCCCCCCCATCTACTTTCTCAACAATGCTTTTAAAGAAATTGTTTCATTCAAGGTTTTGTGTCTCACTCTCTGCCATGATCTTTCCTGGCAAAGCCACATTTCCATCCTGAACTCCAAAGCCAGTCACTGACTGGGCATCCTCCGTCGTGCAAAGCCCTTCCTTGGCACACCTGAGCTCCTGACCACATACAAAGCTTTCATTCACAGCCTGATGGAGTACTGCTCTCCCCCTCTGGGCTGTTGCTCCTGCCTCTCACCTTTCTCGGCTTCACGCTGTGGAAACCAAGGCATTTCATATCATTGGCATCTCCCGCGATGAGGCTGAGTCTTTGGGGCTCTCACTCTCTCACCGCAGACAGGTTTGGTGGTCTTTCTGTCTTCCACTATCTCCTCTTCAGCCTTGCCTCCCCCCACAATCCCACCCCAACTAGCCTGTGCTACATCTACATCACATCAATTCAATCTATCAGTGAACCAATTTAAATTCATCAGGGGAGGGTGAGTGTGGAACAAACACAGGCATCATTAGGGTGTTTAGGAATAAATATCCCCGAGTGGGCTGACGGTCATCTCTTGAGGTTGTTGTTCAGACTACTGCTGAAACTAAAATCTGGGAAAAGTCACAGACCCCCTTGGGAGCCCCCCCCCCATGCCCCCGATCCAAAATCGAAACATGTAAGACTGAGCAATCCTGCAGACCATCGAGTAGAAGGGCTGCATAGAGTTTCAGAGCTATCCATTGTTAAATGATTGACGAGTAGCGATCTGAAATTTTGGGTGGTTAACCCCCATGATCCGAAATCGGAGGAGGTGGGGGGGGGGAATCAAAGCCCGAGCGATTGTGCGGGCTACTGTCAGGTTTTCATGTGACAAGTTTCAGAACAATCAGCTGAGCGATAAGGGAGGAAAAGCAAAAATAGCAGAAAGTTAAGACGACCAGATGAACATCCGGATATCGTGACCCATTTTATAAGGTCATATCTCTGAGATCACCCAAAATACATATATATATATATATATATATATATATATATAAAAAACACACACACACACCTGTTGGACCCCACTATTTGCGGGGGATACTTTTCTGAAAAATGCCGCGAATGTTGAGGTATTGTTTTTTAAAAAAAAAATTGTTACATGGTCTTGGCTTGTTGAAGAGCTAGGGCACAGAACAGACCAGTACACAACATAACAAAGGGAACAGTAGGAGAAAGGGGAAACAACAGCAAGGTGGAGGAAGAAGGTAGACGGAGATGGACAAACAAGGGATGCAGGTAATGATGATGGGTAAGGGAGAATGCAAAGGGTGGACAATATGGATATGGAAGAAAAATTGGGTTCGATGAGTGTGATTTTGTCAAGGTCTGAGAAGAGGGAAAAGGCAGCTGCCTGTCTGTCAGAAGGATGAGAGATGTCACACGGCAGTGTGTGGAGTCATCAAAGAGGTAAAAAGGATTTTCCGGAGTCAGTGAGATAATTGATGAACATTAGGAATAATATGGGGCCGAGCAGACTGCCTTGAGGTACTCAAGCCTTGACAGGGAGAGGAGATGAAAGGGTTCCGTTGAGAGCCATACGTTGTCTACAAGAGTGGAGAAAGTCATGAATCCAAGAGTGGAGTTGGCCTTGGATTCCATCGACAGACAGTTTGGAGAGCAGGACAGGATGTCAGACTGTATAAAAAATTCAAGATATGTCCAGAGATATGGCCCTGATATCATGTCTGATATTGAGGGCTCCACCATTGTTGAGAGAGTAAAAGCATGTCCAAAGTAGAGTAACCAGGTCTGAATCTGAATTGATGATCTGAGACGATGGTGTTGGAATAAAGGAATGATTTTATGTCAGCTGTGATGATGGATTCCATGACCTTGTTGTTTGGAAGTAAGCCAATTGGTCTGTAGTTAAGAGGATCCGTTTTTGCACCTTTTTTATGTCATGCTGTAACTTTGGCTGATTTTCAATTCCCCAGGTAGATATCGACCAGTCCTGATTTTAAAAATGCGAATACGCAAAGCACAAATGTTGAAGCAGCTCATACTGTCTGACCCGCAAATACACGGGGTCTGCGAATAGCGGGGTCGGACAGTACATAGTATAGTTTTAAAATAAATATTTATTTTGTTTGGATGTTTGTGTGGACAGGAATTGGGGGGGGGGGGCAAACACGGTTGTAAGGTGATGAATAAACAAAGACAGCACATTCACCTGTTGATGAGATCACTACACAGGCAGACATACTATCATCCATACCTCAGCTACCTACCAGTCCTGACAATATCCCTCCATCTCCAATGCCTCGAGATACCAATTCAACAACTCAAATTTAAACCCATCTACTGTTTGCTGCCACTACATTTCTAGGGAGTACGTTCCATGCATCAACTACTCCGATTGAAAGACCCCTGCCGACCACCGTATTAACTCTCCTCTTCTCAACTCAGACTGTTCCCTGGTCCTATCACTGTCTCTTGCTTCATTTAGTTATACTCTCAAACTCCCCGGCCGAATCACAACTTGTCTTTGTTTTATGGCAATTACAAATCCACATGGAAGATTAAAAAAACAAATCATGGACTTCAAAATAACCATTTAGAGAGTCTATATCACTTTAGGATAAAAAGGTTGGGGAAGTGAGACGGTGGATTTAAATATTTAAAAGTTAGTGCGATGTTCGAACCTTCCTCGCAAACTTACCGACCGCCTCCTGTTCTTGAGAAAGTCTTTGCAGATGAGCACAACTGCTTTCTTGAAAACTGCAGTGAATGTGAGAAGGGAGGACATGGCGAGGTGAGTTCACAAAGTAACAATAATGGACGGGTACATTCAAATGAATTACTAAGACTCCTGCGTCCTCTCAAACATGACAATATGGGGTTTAATGATGCATCTCTATCTCAAGGCCCAGTCACACCTTGACGTTTTAGCCAGCAATGGCAACGTATCAAGATGTATGTAAAACGCTGGCTTACGCTGAACTTTTGATGTTTTTAAAAAAAAAATTCGGACGTATTCATAACGAGTTGGTCGTATGCATAACATATTAGTAACGGACACAGAACGTTTCGTTGTCTTATAGATAACTTACACCAATGAATGCTTAGCCTCTTGTCGGCGTTCACAACCTATGCCCAACGATAGTCTAACTTATGCATAGCGCGCTGCACGTATCGCCGATCACGTGACGTAGCCTATTAAAAGGCTGCCGCACAACGATTCAAATCATAACCGCCGGAGAAATGGAAGTGTCAACATTGCAGTCACACCTTGGCGATCTTGCCAGCGTATGCCGACCTCTGAAATATGCGTCTAAAACGCTGGCACACGTCGAATACGGTATGGGTAAGTTTGGCATACGTGAATAGAACGCTAAAGTACGCTATCATACGTCGTAGTAAGTGGAGTACATCTTGATATTTTAAACATTTTATGCCGTACTTGCTGTATGCCTCACACGTTCCGCATGCGATGGGAATAAGTTGTATGCACGATATGCGATCGTTGGCACACGTCGACAAAAGTTACTTGTAAGTTACTCATAAGTCGAAACACTCAAGGTAATGGTTAGCGTCAGTGTTCCAGACTCCCTGTTTTTTTGTTTTTTTTCTTCAGTATGACGGTGATGTTGACACTTCGATTTCTAGTGCGGTTATAATATAATACAATATAATTAATAGGCTGCCGCTCAACGATTTAAATCATAACCGCACTAGAAATTGAAGTGTCAACATCACCGTCATACCGAAGAAAAAAAAAAATTAAAAAAAAAACAAACAAAACAAAAAAAAATAAACCAGGGAGTCTGGAACGCTGACGCTAACCATTACATTGACGCGTTTCGACTTCTGAGTAACTTACAAGTAACGTGTGTGGACGGTGTCAACGATCGCGTAACGTGCCTACAACACGTTACTCATAGGTTATAAATACGTTTTGGGTACGCTAAACATTACCTCGACGTGTTTCGACTTATGATTAACTTACAATTAACGTGTGTCGACGTGTGTCAACGATCGCATAACGTGCCTACAAGTTATGGCCAGCATAGCGGAACGTGTGAGTCATACGCTGGCATAAGTCTAACAAATTTCAAGCATGCTAAAATTTGAGGACAACCGCAAAGTACAACGATGAAAGCCAGCGTACTACGACGTATGGCAGTGTTTTTCAGCGTGCTCTCAATGTTTCCAAAACTTACCCATAACGTATTCGATGTGTGCCAGCATTTGACAAATTTTTCAAAAAAAATCGGCATAAGCTGGCTAAAACGTCAAGGTGTGACTGGGCCTTCACCACGATAGGGATCAAGCCGCATTTCTGTTCGATTTTAATTTGAACAAATTTGGCAAAGAGATACTCCCCCCCCCCAAAAAAAAAATATTGAGAAGTGTCAAAAAGCAAAACATCTCAAATTGGTCGTCCTTGAAGCAATGATACGATATATATATATATAAAAACACACACACACACACACACACACACACACACACACACACACACACACACACACACACACACACACACACATCCAAATAATTTGGTGATATGGGGGGGGGGGGGACAAAAGGCAAAGGGTCACAACTGTGCAGGCCATACGGCCTAAGCCAGTTGGAAACTGATCGATTCTTTAAGAGGAACTACACAAGCCTTACAAACACCATCCCCACATTCACCAAAAACGTGCGTGTCTGTGGGCCCACGTGCAGAGTTCAGCCAACACACAGTGCCATGTGCTAGAAGATCCCCCATGGACAGGTCAGTAGGCTATGGAGGAATTTCGGGAGCACGTCGGGAAGAGGTCAGTGATGGAGCGTGAGCAATGGACGGCTCATGAAATTTTCTCACCCGATTTGTGGACGAGTCAGCAATACGGAAGTAAGAATTTGACGCAGAGAAATGAGGCTACCTCGTCAGTGTCCATCTTGTGTTCCAGCATGAGCTCATCAAAGTGCTTGCCATAGATCTCATACAGTTTCTGCATCTCGTTGATGTGGCTTGCAGTTTCGTTCATTGCTTTCAAGGCCTCTGAGTAGAAGCACCAGCAAAATAACTAACATTTTTGTTTTCACAAAAGCAGATCAAAGATTCTTGACCGATATTAAAAGCAAACAGAAACTTCTATTTTATACATAGTTGAGGAACATAGAGGAATTAGAACATTGACTGGATTAGGATGTAACAGGACAAAACAAACAGCAAGAGAGGGGGAAAAAACACACAACAGTTGAAGGACAAAAAAAGAAAAGAAAAGAGACTTCGAAAATAAGGGATGGGAGGAAGAATTATGATGGAAAGACACAGGGGGTGGAGAAGATGGATAGATCAGCAAATTCAGGAAGGAAGAGGGTTTAGGCTGGGTTATCGGGGGTAGAGAAGATCATGGTTTGGATGGGAGATGACCAGAGACGGTGGAGAACAGCTGTCCTGAAAACCTGGAGGGAAGAATGAGATTGAACAGAATGTGGAAGAAAAAAAAAGAAGAAGAATACAATTGGGTGCTGAATCAAAATTGGACGATTCATCATTTTCAAGTCACAAAATAGCCATGGTAGGTAGAGGAGAAAGAAAATTCTGAGATGTTTGGATGACTTCGGTGGCAAGTCAAAATCCTACCAAATGGAGCAGAAACAACATTTGGGTGCCAAGCATCGAAACACGGTTCAAGGACAAACGCATTGCTTAGAGATCGGTAAGAAAAACCAGGCAGGCTCACTAATGACATCAAGGGAAAAGGTGGAGATATATCCTCCCTAGCCTGGAGTGCAGACAGCACTAATCCATATTTTGTGCCCAACTCCCAAATGCCCTCCAAAATGGCCGAGCAAGCCACTCAAGGAAACTCAGTGCGCCGACAAGCAGCACCATAAACCTCCCATTTGGGGAAATGCATAAATAAGTATTCATTAAAACTTCACCATCAACTCAGTGCTGGTGAGATACCTCTACCCTCCCCAAACAAAGGACGCACCAGAAAGATGGTAACCTTCTTCACTGTCCATGTCCACAACTGAACACAGTTCTCTCAGGAGCAAAGGGTACTTCAAGATCCGCTGGATGGGCTTGATGAGGAAAGATTCCAGTGTACTCGAGTGCTGACCACTGGGGTTGAGAGTGTTTAGGAACTTTTGGAAGTGTCCATCTTTCTTGGCTGAGAAACAAAACAATTATCCTTCGCTACTTACCTGTGGCACCTTAAGTTACCCCACCCGCACGAAGCGAAAAGCAGGGTGAAGCAATCGGTTCACTTTGTTCATCGATCTACAGACATCGGTCTGATGAGGGAACAATTTAATCTTCGATTGAAATTTATATTTTGAACGCTGTGGAACCACAAACCTGCATATTGGCAGCAATTTGAATCTGAATTTGGAAAATTGTACAGAATCCCGTCCCTGCATGAATGCGCATAAGAGGGGTAAGGTAATTGTTTTAGTCTGGCTGTGTGTCAAACAGTTTAACAAAACTGATAATCATTCCAAACAAGAAACTTACTGTTATTAGGGATGTTGTATGAAGGACACAAACAGGCACAACAAACTAATGTGAGGTGGTATAAAAGACGGTGCATCAATGGCGGTAAACTGAGAATTTGGAGCAAAGAGTCGCACCTTTCTCCAGAACCCTCTGGGCCTTGTGGTAGTTTGCACAGTAAGCACCGTATAGTTTGAAATGTTCCGAGTAATACAGGAAGGCCCCGCCAAGTGAAAACAGCATCCTCTGGAGGCCGACACACAAAGACACTTGGACGATTTGCACACTAGTTCAAGGACAAGCTCATACATAGAGGCCTTTCTGCACCTCAAGGTGAACCGTGCACAGCAAGATTTGGCACGGTTCACTTTGCAGTGTGAAAAGGGCACAAGAGAACTTCAACCAATGGAACCGTTTTTTTAATTCTCACCTTTAAAAGGATCAATTTCAACGTTCGACTCACCTTGACCTGAGTCTTATCTTTGAGTTTCTCAATATCAGGTACCACCTTCAAACCCTCCTCCAAAGCTTTCAAAAAGTCTCGCTGAAACTCCGTCAGCGGAGTCAAGCTTCCGAACAATTCCTCGACCTGTCCGCATGAAAGAAGAGCGGGGCACAAGCACTTCCTGGCTGCTCCCTACTAACATTCCCAGATTACAAGCTTCCGACGACACTTCCAAAAGATTCAATTCCTGGAGGGATTCTGAGTTCTGCCAATGTCGCTACTCAGGTAACCAGTCACATCCAACTTGGGGGGGAGGGGGGTCAGGTCAGGTATGGGAGCATGTGCCAGAGCAGCGCGTCGCTGCGTCCACTTTCCGCCGGTACTCCAGGGGCCTCCGTCTGGCCATCCCCCCAGGCAGATGCCTGGCCCATCCCCATCTCCTTGAGATGCCAGTCAACCTGCTGCAACCACGAGGCATGTGGTCAGCCCATTGGCCTCCTCCACAAACGAGAATCCCTCGCTGAGAGAATCTGGTGAGCAGGATCAGAGTCAGGAAAACGAGCCACATGTCCATACAGCCGCAGCTGACGCTCACGAACCATGCAGGTAACAAATCTCATCGGAGTCTCTCTCAGCAACCGCTCGTTGGACACAAAGTCTGACCAGCGATAGCTAAGGATTCTCCGAAAAGACCTGGTACCGAAAGAATTAAGTCTCCGTCTCAGATCCTTGGTCAGAGTCCAAGTCTCGCATCCATAGAGCAAGACTGGAAGCACCAAGGACCTGAAGACTCGGACTTTCGTCCTCCCGCACAGGTACCGGCAGCACCACACCCCATTATCCAGTGAATCCATGACTCCCTAGGCCCGACCCAGACGTCCATTGACCTCTGACTCACAGCCGGCAGAGACATGAATATCACTGCCAAGGTAAGTGAATCTCTCCACGACCTTAAAGGCCCAGTCACACCTTGAAGTTTTAGCCAGCGATGGCAACGTATTAAAATGTATGTAAAACGCTGGGTTACGTTGAACTTTTGATGTTTTTTTTTTAAAGATTCGGACATATTCATAGCGACTTGATCTTATGTACAACGCATTAGTAATGGACACAGAACGTTTCGTGGTGTTATCGATAACTTATACCAACGAATGCTGAACCTGTTGTCGGCCTACACAACCGATGCCCAACGATAGTCTAACTCAGGCATAGCGCGTTGCATGCATCGCCGACGATGTCGTGACGTAGCCTATTAAAAGGCTGACGCACAACGATTCGAATCATAACTGCCGTAGAAATGGAAGTGACAACATCGCGGTCACACCTTGGCGATCTTGCCAGCGTATGCCGACCTAAGAAAAATGTGTCTAAAACGTTGGGGCACGTCAAATACGGTATGAGTAAGTTTGGTATACGTGAGTAGAACGCTAAAGTACGCTATCATACGTCGTAGTAAGTAGAGTACGTCAATAAATTTTAAACATGTTCAAAATTTTACGATGTACTCTGCGTATGACACACGTTCCGCATGCGATGGGGATAAGTTTTACACACGATATGTGGACGCTTACACACGTCCACAAAGGCTACTTATAAGTCGAAACACGTCGCGGTAATGTCTTTTTGACGCGAAACTTATTTCTAACTTATGTTTGACGTGCTTTGAACCAATTCTTTACATAGTCCCAACACACATTGACGTATGTTGACGTATTCCAATGACGTCTTCCGGTCGACAAAAAAAAATAAATTAACGTGTTTCTAGCTTACAACTGCCATATAAAGACGTGTTCCCAGCGATTTTGGGAATTGGTATATAAAAATGGTGTTCATAAAAGGGGAACCCAACAGTGTTTTCGAGTCCTTTTTGAGTCGATGTCCATGTCAGCAGTAACAGTATCAGTATCAGTATTAGTATTAGTAGTAGTTTGTTCATGTTGGCAGTAGTAGGTGAGTGTGAGGGGGAGGGTGTGGGTTATGATGGATCGTCCTTGCGTCCGCGTGTCCACGGGTAGGAGACATCTTTGCACCATTGTTCGAAGTTCTTCACGGCTAATTTTTTATGGGGCTTTTTCAACAATGAGCTATGGCTTGTTTTTACGATTTAGGTCTATTCATAACGGGTTGGACAAATGCACAATGAACTAATAATGTGCATAGAGCACTTTGATTACTTATAGATACGATATACCAACGAATAATTATCGTGTCGCCGGCGTTCACAAACTATGCCCAACGATAGCCTAACTTATCCATATCGTGCGGCAGTTTATCTTTGCCGGTGACGTAGGGTTTGCTATTCATAGGCTGCCACTCAACGATTTAAATGGCTGCATCTCCACTATTGAAAGGAGACACTTGCGCTCAACAATTGGATTTTTTTTTTTTTACACTCAACGACTTTTAAACGGCTTTGTTTTTTGCCTTTGTTTTTAGACGCTGGGGTTTGGTAATTTGAAACGTTTCTTCTGAACGTGTTAAAACGCTCAAACTCGACTATTTTAAATAGACGCTGCCGATGGACAATTGGAATCATAGCCAAGCTAGACATCGAAGTGTGAACATCCTCGTCATGCCGAAGAAAAGTTTGAAGAATGCTGCAAATAAGTGTCCTGGCCGTGGCCGTGAACGCTGACGCAAGGACGATCCATTATACCGACGTCTTTCAGCCTATGAGTAACTTAAAAGTAACGTCTGTCGATGTGTGGCAACGATCACGTAACGTGCCAACAACACATTAATCATAGGTTAGAAATAAGTTTCGGGTATGCTAAACATTACCTCGGCGTGTCTCAACTTATGATTAACTTACAAGTAGCATGTGTTGACGTCTGTCAACGATCGCAGACTGTGCATACAACTTGTGGCCAGCATAGCGGAACGTGTGAGTCATACGCCGGCATACGTCGTGAAATTTCAAGCATGCAAAAATTTGAGGACAACCGAAAAGTACAACGTTTAAAGCCAGCGTACAACGACGTATGGCAGTGTTTTTCAGCGTGCTCTCAATGTTATCAAAACTTACCCATAACGTATTCAACGTGTGCCAGCGTTTTAGAAAAAAAAAATTCAAAAATCGGCATACGTTGGCTAAAACGTCAAGGTGTGACTGGGCCTTAACATCCATACCACAAACAGGCACAGACAGGACAGCAGCATCCTAGATGTCATTCATTGAAAGCCTGGATTTTAGTTTTGACCCAAGAAACCCGTAATCCCAGTGGCTCCGACTCCTCATTCAGCACCTCGAGGGCCCCCAAAAGGATATCTAAAGTCTCTGCAAAGATGACTGCATCATCTGTGAAATCAAGGTCAGAGATCTTGACATTCCCAAACGATGAACCGCAGCTTGATCTCTCAGACATCCTCCCAAGAATCCAGTCCATAAAAGTGCTGAAAAATGTGGGGGCCAGTACACACCCCTTGACAAACTCCAGTAACAACTGGAAATAAGTCAGAGATGGTACCACCACATCTCACAGCACTCTCAGTACCAGAGTAGAGTTCAGACATCAGATCGATCAGTTTTGGTGGCACCCCACGAAGACCAAGAATCCTCCAGAGGGCATCCAGATTCACCGAATCGAACGCTTTACAGAGATCAACATAGGCTGCAAGCAGCCCCTGCTGAAACTCTCATCTGCGTTCGGTGAGGACACGAAGGGCAAGGATACGGTCAATCGTTGACCTCTTTGGTGTAAAGCCTGACTGCTCTGGACGCTGGTGCTCAATCAGATGGTGGCGAAACCTATCAAGAATTATCTGAGCAAAGACCTTGCCCGGCACTGAGAGCAGCGTCACCCCTCGGTAGTTGTTGCAGTCTTGGCGATTACCCTTCCCTTTCCAGAGAGGGACAACAAGGCCCCTCTTCCAGTCAGTTGGGATGATGCCTGTGTTCCAGGCAGAGCACAAAACTGCATGCAACGACATGAGTGCAGCATTTCCATCAGCCTTGAGAAGTTCGGCATGGATGCCACAGATCCCTGGAGCTTTACCTTGTTTCAACGGGTTTACCGCAGCCCGTGTTTCCACAAGCAAAGGTGGACCACAGTTGATTGGAGGGTCAGCAGCAGGGATTGTAACACCCCTGATGTCCAACTCGACGGGGAGCGGGGGGGGGGGGGAAGAGAAATAACGCACTCGGCAAGGTTGGAATAACATTCAAATATTCTTAATGCTGCAAAGCATTCCCTTTCCAGATGCTTGCAACAATTTGGTGCCCATTTCAAGACAGGTCACCTAAGATCGGTCGGCCTTACGGGTACATCACAAACTAATAAAAAAGATCTCCGAGGGAAAGAGGGAATTGGATACAACTCAAATGCAGGTTCTCTTCCAGGATCTGTACCTGATCTGGAGAGAGACAGCCTTCCATCCGGATGGGCTCGACGTATGAGTTCCGCAGCGTGAGCAGATCCTGCACAGCCCCAACGATTAGACTTCAGGCTTACAACATCAAATGCATCAACATCCCTCAACTAGTCATCTCAAGTGTTTTTATAACCAATGAATTTAACATATATATATATATATATATATATATATATATATATATATATATATATAATTATATACATATAGACAAATATCAAGATACAACATTTGAGCAACAATTAAATTAATTTTTTTAACATTCCAATAAATGTCATAGGGCTGTGAGGATAGGTATATGCACTCATCTCTGAGCTGTCTCGCCTGGGTTAGAATCTCGAGCCAGCTATAAACTGCCGTCCTGGTGTTGCACAGGCAGGGCGAGGCGTGTGCGTGCGTGCGTCCTCCCTCGGATGGACGTTAAAAACTGGACTTCCCGTCTGCCGAAATTAGTTTGTGGAAGTTAAATATCCCACGGTGCCCTTCCCGAAGTGTAGGCGAGTCATCACCGGCATCCTGAACAACTACAAATTCCTGCTCACTCATCGGAGTATCCAGCGGCAGAATGACTCCTCCTTCAGTCCTTCCAGGATTAATACCCGAACCACGAAACTTCTTCGGCACAACCAACGCTGTATAGACTTGCCATGCTACACAAGGAGAGAGAGAGACAGACAGACAGACAGAGAGACAGAGAGACAGAGAGACAGACAGACAGAGAGACAGAGAGACAGAGAGACAGACACCCACCTGGACGTACGAGCGCTCGGTCTCCATCAACTCGAGCATCACCTTCCGCAGGTGGATCATATTGCTCTTGACCAGGGACTCAGGGGGGTCGGGAGCTGCTCGGGGAGGCTCCATCGCAGGTAGTTGATGGTCGGACTGCGAACACCTGCGAGCACCTGAAATGTTCCGGTGTGCCGTACTGGGCGGGGTTACGGTAGTTTGGATTTAGTGGTGACTACAAGTCCCAACCAAGACCGCATTCCACGAGCGGTGACTCCGAGGGTGTCTCACCGTGCAGGAATATTTACCCAGGAAATTTAAACTCCCATCCAAACAAAGGGAGGAATTTCCAATCAAAACGCACAGCTTGCGATGACACGAGGCAACAAGTTTCATCGAGGCTGGACGGAGGAGAGAGAGAGAGAGAGAGAACGATACTTTATAAAAGTTTCCACATTGGTTAAAAACACACAAACACTTGGGGGGGGGAGGGGGAGGGAGGAGAAGAACCAAAAACAAATAATTAAATAAATAAACAGCTCACAAAGTTATCTTTCAAACTTTTTCGACTATTTTAAAATCCATTTGTGAAAAACGATGTAATCGATCAATTAAAAAATCCACCTTTGTAACTTCGAAACAAACTTTGGATTTATTTCAGAGAGAGAGAGAAAACTTGAGCACCGGACCTGCACGTTTCCCTGATCGACTACGTTTCGCATCCCATCCGTGGATCCGTGTATCCGTGCTGCATTGCGTCCCCACTACCGCACGCGCTACCCGTGTCATCCGACCCCAACTTATTATATGGACCCGCCTTGAAAATGGGAACTTCGGTAACATGCGTTAAACCCCCTTTCCGAGCCGATGGAACCGCCCGCCCCCACTGCTGCCCCAGAGGGACCGTACCAAGTGAGCGCGGAAAAAAGGGGGGGGGATAATTAAATCAGCTCCGGTCGTTTTATATCCTGTTTACCATCAGCAAAGAGTAAAGTTCATCTCTGGTGCAAATGTCCCCTTCCGAGACGATTCTATTTTCTGTAGTTTATCATCCCTCGGCTTCCGTTCGTCCATTGGGCCCGAAGGAACAGGATACTTTGGCCGGGGCCCACAGCACGGCCATAGAATCAAGAAGAGCAGAGTTGATAGGTAGTTTAAGGCAAAGGTCTTTCACTCGGAGTAGTAAATGCATGGATTGTTCTCCCTGGAAATCTAGTGGCAGCAGAAAGAGTACATCGGTTTAAATTGGAATTGGATAGGTACCTGGAGGTACATTGGAGGGGTACAGGTACATACATGCACATTGGCAAGACTGGTAGGTAGAAGGGTGGGTGATTGTAAAGATGTAGCAATTGTAAGACCTGTTCGACGATCTCGTCAAAAGGGAAATGACCTGTTGGTGTTTGATCATCACACTCACTGTTCAACTCCCCCACCAGAATTAAACAGGTGAATTGAAAGATCGAATGGATGTGGCGTTGATGTGATGTGGCACGGGTATGATGGACCAAATGCCCCCTCATGCGTCAAAGACCCGAGTATGGTATCTCGATTATCAACCGAACCACACTTGAGGTTGCTAATCCGTGGCTCGTGATTGGCGGAAAGTTTTCGGATCTTGAATCCGTGGCTCGTGATTGGCAGAAAGTTTTCAGATCTCGAATCCGTGGCTCATGATTGGCGGAAAGTTTTTGGATCTGGAATCCGAGGTTCGTGATTGGCGGAAAGTTTTTGTATGTCGAATCCGTGGCTCGTGATTGGCGGAAAGTTTTTGGATCTCGAATCCGTGGCTTGTGATTGGCGGAAAGTTTTCGGATGTCGAATCCGTGGCTCGTGATTGGCGAAAAGTTTTCGGATCTCAAATCCGTGGCTCGTGATTGGCGGAAAGTTTTTGGATCTCAAATCCGTGGCTCGTGATTGGCGGAAGGTTTTCGGATCTCAAATCCGTGGCTCGTGATTGGCGGAAAGTTTTCGGATCTTGAATCTGTGGCTCGTGATTGGCGGAAAGTTTTCCGATCTCGAATCCGCTCCATTTAAAGACTCAAATGTACTATCGGTGGTAAAACGACGGTTCGGTTGAGCCCACAATCCAATTCGCAAAGTCGTTCCAAAAATAAAAGGGCTCGTGATGGAAGGGATCGAGTGTCTGATGGAAATAAACGCGGGTTTTGCAAGGACGGCACGAACTATGAAGCTCAAGTCAACAAGCAGTCACGTGGCGATTCTTTTCCGATGAAACCGAACATGCCTTGGGCTGTTGTGATGATCTGATAACGGCATTTGAATTTAATATTGGAAACATAATTATTAATATTATGAACCGTTCATTTATCACGTACGCACGTCGGAGGGAATAATTGATTTAAAAGAGAAAAAGAAGGGAAGATAGGAGAAAGAATAATGGAGAGTATCAAGAGGAAAGCGAAGAGCCATTGCATGAGCATGGGCAGGTAATGAGTGGGAGTACAAAGAAAGCCTCACGACAGTTGCGTACGTAATAAGTAGATAACCTCTCAGCGATTCAGAGTAACATCGTCGATTGGCGAAAAGTTTTCGCATCTCGAATCCGTGGCTCGTGATGGGCGGAAAGTTTTCAGATCTTGAATCCGTGGCTCATGATTGGTGAAAAGTTTTCCGATCTCGAATCCGTGGCTCGTGATGGGCGGAAAGTTTTCAGATCTTGAATCCGTGGCTCATGATTGGCGAAAAGTTTTCCGATCTCCAATCCGTGGCTGGTGATTGGGGAAAAGTTTTCAGATCACGAATCCGAGGCTCGTGATTGGCAAAAAGTTTTCGCATCTCGAATCCGTGGCTCGTGATTGGCGAAAAGTTTTCAGATCACGAATCCGAGGCTCGTGATTGGCAGAAAGTTTCTGCATCTCGAATCCGTGGCTGGTGATTGGCGAAAAGTTTTCCGATCTCGAATCCATGGCTGGTGATTGGCGAAAAGTTTTCAGATCACGAATCCGAGGCTCGTGATTGGCGAAAAGTTTTCCGATCTCGAATCCGTGGCTCGTGATGGGCGGAAAGTTTTCAGATCTTGAATCCGTGGCTCATGATTGGCGAAAAGTTTTCCGATCTCCAATCCGTGGCTGGTGATTGGGGAAAAGTTTTCAGATCACGAATCCGAGGCTCGTGATTGGCAAAAAGTTTTCGCATCTCGAATCCGTGGCTCGTGATTGGCGAAAAGTTTTCAGATCACGAATCCGAGGCTCGTGATTGGCAGAAAGTTTCTGCATCTCGAATCCGTGGCTGGTGATTGGCGAAAAGTTTTCCGATCTCGAATCCATGGCTGGTGATTGGCGAAAAGTTTTCAGATCACGAATCCGAGGCTCGTGATTGGCGAAAAGTTTTCAGATCACGAATCCGAGGCTCGTGATTGGCGAAAAGTTTTCAGATCACGAATCCGAGGCTCGTGATTGGCAGAAAGTTTCTGCATCTGGAATCCGTGGCTGGTGATTGGCGAAAAGTTTTCAGATCACGAATCCGTGATCCAACCCAACCCCAACCCCTCTCCTCCTCTTTAGAAATCCACATTTCCCCAACCCAACCCCAACCCCTCTCCTCCTCTTTAGAAATCCACATTTCCCCAACCCAACCCCAACCCCTCTCCTCCTCCTCTTTAGAAATCCACATTTCCCCAACCCAACCCAACCCCTCTCCTAATCCTCTTTGGAAACCTACATTGCCTGTTGTTTACTCCCATCAGAACGTGCCCCCCCTCCTCCTCCTTCCCCCGTGGTGACAGTCCCCTCCGGGAGGTTTCTTTTCCTTTCCCTCAATCAGCTGGAGATTCGAACGAAACACCTGGGAAAACATCCAAGGAGGCACGAGAGCTAAAGTTGTGCAAGTTTGGCTAATTTTGGCTGTTACGGGCAGGTCCCTCCGCAGCGAGTCCTCTTAACCTTAAACCCTGATAACCGTGCGTCATCACTGGGGTTTCCCAGCTCCGGAGGATGAGGAGGGAGGGGCCATGACCCTGGTTTAATGTTTACGTGATTGTTACGATTTGCGCAGCGCGGGAAAGTGTAGTCAGAACGGGGGAGGGGAGAGAAAACGATAACTTTTACAAATTAAATTTATGTGTAACTCAATTGTTTGGATCTCATGAGGACGGTTGTTTACATCCAGTGTGTTGTTATAAGGGCTGGCAGCATGGCCGACAGGTACACATAGTCGCTTTTAAGTTTGTCAAGCCTGGGTTCGAATCCCGACCCAGCTATAAACTGCCATGCTGGCCTTTCACGGGGTAAGGTGATTCATCAATGTGTGTGCCATCCCTCGGATGGACGTTTAGGTCTTTGGTTATTGAGTTCAGCTCCTGTCGGCCCTGAAATAACAACGGGTGGGTTGACTCAGCTTGTTATCTTTGGGAGGTTGGCCAAATGAATACGAGCTCACTGGAAACAGTGGGGCACTGCATCACTCGCATAGCGGCGCTCCCAACAATGATGCAACCAGTAGCAATGGGCTGCTCACGAAATAATAAATAAAATCTGGCAGCAGAAGTTGGTGGACGGTAAAGACCCCACGATGTCTTTCGTGAAGTCAGCGAGCTATCGCCGGCATCATGAACAAATTCTAGTCCTAATTGCTGGAAGAAGGAAATGCAAATCCACCCAAACCCCGACCAAGAAACTGACATTGATTTGTACGTAATATGTAGACATCAAGATTCTAGAAATAAGATATTCACCGAAAAACCCTTCACTGCAAAACAAACGAAAAGCACAAAAACAGTCTGAAAACCCAATCGGTGGGACTGTGGGAGTCCCTCCTGTCCTTCAGCCAAAGCTGGATGTTGGCAAGCTCAAGGATGAGAGGGTAGCTGAGGGGTTTGTGAACAGGCTGAGTGGAGATTTGGGGGGGCGGGGGAGATCTGGGTGCTTTGGGGAATCCTGAAGAGTTGTGGAGTGCCTTAAAGACCACCGTCCTTGATGCTGCCGGTGGATGTCTTGGAACTCACCGCAGGGCAAAGAACAATTTTGTCTCTCAAGGGACACTGGATACCATTGACCAGAGTCGCAGGGCCAGGCTGAATGGCAGAGCTGAGCTGTTCAGGGAGTTGAGGAGTAAAACTGTACGTGCACTGAGAGTGGACAAGGAGGCCAATGTGTGAGGAATCTGTGAGGGGGTAGAGCATCACCTGTGGACAGGTGATTCTCGTCCCGCTTACAGGGGAATTCGCGCATTACGTTCATCCAAGCCCATCCCTCGGAGCACTGCAGTTCGAGCAGAGGGTGGTAGGCTCTTGACAGAGGAGTCTGAAGTGAAGGCCTACTGGGCCGGTTACTCTGAGCAGCTGAACCAGGCCGATCCATCGACCAGCTGTCGAGTTAGATGTCAGGGGTTACTATCCCTATTGCTGACCCTCCAATCAACTGTGGGCCACCTTCGTTTGTGGAACCACAGGCTGCGGTGAACCGGTTGAAATGGGGTAAACTCCAGGGATCTGTGGCATCCATGCTGAACTTCTCAAGGCTGGTGGAAATGCTGCACTCGTGTCATTGCATGCAGTTCCGTGCTTTGCCTGGAACACAGGCATCATCCTAACTGACTGAAAGAGGGGTCTTGTTGTCCCTCTCTGGATAGGGAAGGGTGATCGCCAAGACTGCAACAACTACCGAGGAGTGACGCTGCTCTCAGTGCCGGGCAAGGTCGTTGCTCGGACAAATCTTGATAGGGTTCGCCACCATCTGCTTGAGCACCAGCGTCCAGAGCAGTCAGGCTTTACACCAAAGAGGTCAACGATGGACCATATTCTTGCTCTTCGGGTCCTCACCAAACGCAGACGAGAGTTTCGGCAAGGGCTGCTTGCAGCCAATGTTGATCTCTGTAAAGCGTTCGATTCAGTGAATCCGGATGCCCTCTGGAGGAGTCTTGGTCTTCGTGGGGTGCCACCAAAACTGATTGATCTGATGTCTGAACTATACTCTGGAGTTGAGAGTGCTGTGAGATGTGGTGGTACCATCTCTGACTTATTTCCAGTTGTTACTGGAGTTTGTCAGTGGTGTGTTCTGGCCCCCAGACTTTTCAGCACTTGTATGGACTGGATTCCGGGGAGGATGTCGGAGAGATCAAGCTCTCCAGACATCTGGGTCGGTGCATTGCTTGGGAATGTCAAGATCTCTGACCTTGATTTCGCAGATGATGCAGTCATCTTTGCAGAATCTGGATAACCATTTGGGGGCCCTCGAGGTGCTGAATGAGGAGTCGGAGCCGCTGGGATTACAGGTTATCTGGGTCAAAACAAAGATCCAGGCTTTCAATGACATCTTGGATGCTGCTGTCCTGTCTGTGCCTGTTTGTGGTGAGGATGTTGAGGTCATGGAGAGATTCACTTACCTTGGCAGTGATATTCATGTCTCTGCTGGCTGTGAGTTAGAGGTCAACAGACGTCTGGGTCGGGCCTGGGGAGTCATGGATTCACTGGATAAAGGGGTGTGGCACTGTCGGTACCTGTGCGGGAGGATGAAAGTCCGAGTCTTCAGCTCCTTGATGCTTCAAGTCTTGCTCTGTGGATGTGAGACTTGGACTCTGACCAAGGATCTGAGATGGATACTTAATTCCTTTGGTACCAGGTCTCTTCGGAGAATTCTTGGCTATCGCTGGGCGCACTTTGTGTCCAACGAGCGGTTGCTGAGAGAGATTCAAATGAGATTTGTTACCTGCATGGTCCGTGAGCGTAAGCTGCGGCTGTATGGACATGTGGCTCATTTTCATGACGCTGATCCTGCTCACCAGATTCTCTCAGCGAGGGAGTATCATGAGTGGAGGAGGCCAGTGGGCCGACCACGTTCCTCGTGGTTGCAGCAGGTTGATCGGCAACTCAAGGGGATGGGGATGGGCCTGGCATCTGCCTGGGGGATGGCCAGATGGAAGCTCTTGGAGTACTGGCGGAAAGTGGACGCAACGACGCGCTGTTCCGGCGCATGCTCCCATACCTGACGTGACCTGAAAGGGGTGACCCCACTCTGCCTCCACACACTCCCAATGATGCCTGAGACAGCAGCAATCATTTTGAGACCATCTGGATCAATATTGCTTTCCAATGTCGAGTTCAGTTGTATGGAAGCTTCGCACCACCAATCAGACGTTTCGGAGATGGTCGGGTGCACACGAGGAGAATGGGGAATTGGGAATGGGAAATGGGGGGTGAGATTTTGATCCGGAAGGTTCAAGCAACATTTCTAGAGACGAGAGAGCCAGAAGAATCTGCAAGGAGCAGGTATGATGGTGGATCAGCAAGGCTGGAGTGGAGATGCACCGGACGAGCGAACTGGACACGGACTACATCGGCTGATCTGTGCCTCCCTGGGTAATCCAGCGGGAATTCTTCTTCTTCCTCTTTCTTTAATGTCCACAACTATTCCCACTTAATGGTGAGGTTGGCCCGGGGAAGTTTTAGGCCCAAGTCTTTCACGAATCGCTGGCCAGGCCTGACGTTCGACTCGTTCGAGTCGGAATTTGCAGACCGGGCGCCCAGTCGAACGACCACCCGAGGGACGTTGATGAATCAATCACCCTGCGAGTGAAACACCACGATGGCAGTTTATAGCTGGGTCGGGATTCGAACCTCCGTTTCGTGTTCTCTGTTTATTTGTGCAGAGACCCAGAGAAATGGAAAACACCTCGACGACTTTGTAAAGTGAAGGATTTAAGACCTTTGTGGTTTACACCTCATGAAAGAAATTTGAAGGACAATAAGCCGACAGTAGATCAATTACAGAAAGGAAAGTTACCACACACAACGATAAAAAGAAAATGGATAATTTCATCACCTCGAATCCTCTGAGGGGGTTGTGGGCTGCTCCAGGTATTCTTCTTCTTCTTCATCACCAGCGAAGTCATGGAAACACAACAACGATCCGTCACGTCACAGCAGCGTGAATGAGTGCGCTGCTCTAAATAATCTTCTTCTTCTTCATCTCCACCGAAGTCATGGAAACACAACAATGATCCGTCACGTCACAACAGCGTGAATGAGTGCGCTGCTCTAAATAATCTTCTTCTTCTTCATCACCAGCGAAGTCATGGAAACACAACAATGATCCGTCACGTCACAGCAGCGTGAATGAGTGCGCTGCTCTAATAATCTTCTTCTTCATCTCCACCAAAGTCATGGAAACACAACAATGATCCGTCACGTCACAGCAGCGTGAATGAGTGCGCTGCTCTAAATAATCTTCTTCTTCTTCATCTCCACCGAAGTCATGGAAACACAACAACGATCCGTCACGTCACAGCAGCGTGAATGAGTGCGCTGCTCTAAATAATCTTCTTCTTCTTCATCAGCAGCGAAGTCATGGAAACACAACAACGATCCGTCACGTCACAGCAGCGTGAATGAGTGCGCTGCTCTAAATATTCTTCTTCTTCTTCATCACCAGCGAAGTCATGGAAACACAACAACGATCCGTCACGTCACAGCAGCGTGAATGAGTGCGCTGCTCTAAATAATCTTCTTCTTCTTCATCAGCAGCGAAGTCATGGAAACACAACAACGATCCGTCACGTCACAGCAGCTTAAATGAGTGCGCTGCTCAAAATAATCTTCTTCTTCTTCATCTCCACTGAAGTCATGGAAACACAACAATGATCCGTCACGTCACAGCAGCGTGAATGAGTGCGCTGCTCTAAATAATCTTCTTCTTCTTCATTTTCAGCGAAGTCATGGAAACACAACAACGACCCGTCACCGTCGACGGAGCACCAGAGTGATCCGCCATTGGCGTTGATTGACTCAGCTGGTAGCGAAGCCTTGTGAACGTTCACTCGTTCTTCAGCAAGTTGACCAGATATTTCTGCTATTTCTTCGATGACTTGAAGTTTATGAGGAGCACGTTTAACCTGCGGTGATTAAACTCCGAGACTCCAATCATTAAACGGGTATAGTTCAGGATTTTGGTATTTTCAGCACGGACTTTTCTTCTCACCTCCATCCGAATCGAGTGCAACGGAGCGATCGCTGCACACCTCCGACTTGTGGATAGGCCGCCAGTCATCAGGCCATTGTACTAGCTCTTATCCACTGCAGTCGCTTATCCATCCTTATCCACAGAAATTTGTCATTTTTTTTTTCGGATCTCGAGCGTTTTTCCCCAGGCTAAAAGTGCCCTGATTTGAGGAAGTGCGTCACAATTGAAAAGTCACGTGTCGTAAGGCTTCAATCCTCGTGAATAAATTACAGTGAGGTCATTGAGACGATCCAGGCACTAATTCCTTCACGATAGCCATTGAACCACGTTTGCTTTTGCATTGACGGAGATTCATGCAGAACTAGAAGTTCACTCGGTAGAGCGCATACCTCCACCACATAATGCCTGATCCACGAGAACATATCGGGCCCAATACATTTTTGAAATATCATGCTATACAGTACTATATCGTTTTTGTCTCCCTATCTCTCAATGGTGAAGAATTACTTTAAAAATTAAATAATTTTCCTATCCAGATCTGAATCCGGATCTTCACCAAAATCGAATTAATTCTTCCTCGTCACACACCCAACGTGTCCACCAAGTGTCATCCGAATCCGTACACAACTTTTTGAGATATCGTGCAATATATTAGTTTGGCCCGAACTCTCAATGGTGAAGAACCAATGAAAAAAATTAGAGTAGTCGGATCCGGATCCGGATCTACACTAAAATCTAATCATTTCGTCCTCGTCACACACCGAAACTGCCCACAAAATTTCATCGGAATCCGTCCACAACTTTTTGAGATATCCTGTACACAAACAAACAAGCAGTCATAGACTGGTACTTACGAAATCGTCAACTTGACCTCTGACCTTGTCTAATAAAAGCTGTCTCTAGAGAAGGTAGCGACGCAAACCATAAGTTTCTATGATGATTTTGTACCAAACCATCAAAAATCGTAACATTGACCAAAGCAAAAATCTCCATTTCTCTACACAATTATTTTATATTATTTTATCAAAGTCACAAAACCGTAATATTCGGCCATCCACCAACAATCTTTACATAATTAATCCGACGGCTTAGCGAGTCAGGCATGCGACGATAACCTTTATTGGGATAAAAAATGACTTTTAAACACCATCTTTATCGAAAACACCGTCAGCGCGCACATGCAAAACCTTTACGTGACTCAACGACGCCTCTGCTCGAGCGCGCTGCACCATGTGACGAGCCATGACGCGGTGAGTGAAATATTTTTTATACAATCTTAAAACATCTCCAAAACATCCGATTTTTACCAGACTTTCGACAACCGAGTGTTAAGCGTCCTAAGCGATCACAAAAACCGAAGATAAAATTAAAATTGAAGTTAAAACGAACTCGTAACGTCGAGCGAAGCAAAAATACTCCATTTCTCCACATGAATTTACGGAATTATTTTGACCTCACTGTGACCTTGACCTTTGACCGATTTTGACCAAAATCTAATCAGCGCGAGCCATCACCCTCCTGAATCACGTGGTGTAATTTGACATTGGTAGCTTCTTCCGTTCTCGAGTTATCGTGCATACAAACACACACACACACACACACACACACACACACACACACACACACACACACACACACACACACACACACACACACACACACACACACACACACACACACACACAAACAGATGACGGAAATCATCAATATACTTTCGAAATCTTTAGATTTCGTAAGTAACAAAATCGACTAACCATTCAATCTTCGATTTTGCAAATAATAAACAGACAGAGAGGGGTGAAAACATAATCTCCTTCACCTTCGGTGGTGGAGGTAATAAACTACAAATTTTCAGCTTTTGTGGCATCGATCTGTTAATCAAGTATTGTGACGTCATAGGTTGTGGGGGAGGGGGTGGAATTGCATGAATGGCGCAGCTGGGTGATTCCCCGACTCCACCAAGTGGCATCTCATCTCAAACACTTTGTGTGGAAACATTAAGGACCACCAAGGGGCGCTAACGGCACAGAAACCGCCTGGATGGGTCTTTGCATCCTGGAAACGTTTGAATTGGCTTTCTCAAATGAAATAAGAAAAATACACTTTGTGACGTCTCCGGGAAACGCTCGTCCCTCATCACAAACGCTTGTTACGACACTTTGACCGACTCGTGACGTCACCATGGAAGCAGTTTTTTTAAAACTTTGTTTTCTATTTACAACTCGGACCCATGGGTTCTCATTTCTTGGGGGGTCGGGGCTGGGGGGGGGGAAACTTGATTGAGGAAAAGTTTTAGAAGTTTCATGAATGAATCATGAATGAAGCCAAAACGTTGTGGGAATGCTAACCACGGCTGTGGATGGCTCAAGGAGTGGGGAAGCAAGGTCTACACCCTTAAGAGTTGCCAAAACTGGTGCATGTACTAAACCGACTGAACAGCAGGTGGTTAGAGTACAAATAGTCCAACAAATCATGTTAAACATAAACCGAAGGTACCACCAACTAGCATACTCAGATGCATACGCAGGCAAGGCTCAGGCCTGATGTTTCGACCACAGAGTGGTCTTCATATTAATTGGTGGTGGGTTCATTTTTTAATATGGATATTACCAACACCCACTGTAACCAGATTAATCAAGGGTGTGGGGAAGGGGACAAAAATAAAATTAAAAAAAAGAGGAAATTAAGAGAAGTGGATGGTGTGGGGGGGGGGAGTGCCTAATTGCAGGACAGAAGTTGGAGGAATGTGGGAACAGAATGGAAAGATTTGGGAGGGATGGGAGTAAGGGAAGGGAAGGGCCACTTATGAAGCATTGAGGTGAGGAAGGTCAGACGTAATAAATAGATATTCCCAATTTTCTTCGAATCACACATTTGTTCGACATTGCAAACCACCCGATTATACTTGCACTCAAAGCAGCGTTAGCTCACTGCGTTTGATTTAAATTTAATTGCATGGACATTTTACCCCAAAATTGATTGAACTTGAAGATCAGAATATCAGATTAACACATTGGATCAGCAGATAGAACTTGGAGATCGGACGAAGAGATCGAACTGAAAGATCAGACCAAGAGAGGAGACTAAGGAATCGATTGCACTAAGCCGAAGGGATCAGCCAAAAGGTCGAACCAAGAGGTCGTTCTAAAGGGGATAATGAAGAGATCGGATTAAGGGATCACACCAAGAGATCGAACCAAGAGATGGAACCAATAGCTCGAAGGGTTGGTTACCTTTGCCTTAAAACAGGTAACATTACTTTGTGTTACCTGTAGTTCCATTCCCTTGCTTTTGCAAATCCTTGCACATCTGCCACAAGATGTGTTTAACTTGGGATCGTAGGGTCCCGAGTTCAAATCGCGCTCGGCCATTGATTTAATACCAGGCAGGGTTGACTGAGCCTGTCATCCTTCCGAAGTCGGCAGAATGAGTACCAGCTTGCTGGGATGAATGAGCCATTCGAGTATCCTGTGTTGGAGTGGCGACCCGTCCAGGATTGTGCCCAATAGCCCAGGAGACTACTTCGGCAGCACCGACGCATCTGTACAGAGTACGGTCCCAATGGATGTATATGTTTAGCGAATGGTTTATTTCGAGTTAATTTTTAATTCCCACACCGCATGTGGAGCAATCTGGGAATTAATTTTTCATGGATGGAAAAAAACAAAACAAAAAACAACCACGGACTTTGAGGCCAATGTTATTGATCATGTTGGCGGAGTTGAGATTTAGCTGTGTCAAGAAAATTAACGTTTTAAATAATACTTTAATTGTTTAGGTTTGATGAAGATGGCATCAACTTCTCCTTCTTATACCGTGTTAGGAAAATGGACGCTGTGTATTCGACTTGCACGCCATTCGATAATCGAGAGCACGGACAAAAGTGAAAGTGTAAAAAAAAAAACAAGGCCTAATCGGGGTTGAGGAATGAGTTAAAGTTTGAAATCTGGTGGAGACTGGTGCATTATGACGTCACACATGCTAGTGAGGCCACACCCTTTTGATGGGCTGAAAGGGGGTATGACGTGTAGTCAGCGTTAAACGTTTGCGGTTCGAAGCATACAATAAGCAAGACCCCTTCTGCGAGGGAATGGTACAGTCCGACTGTACAGCATTCAGTGCAGTGGGCCGTGTAGATCACCATTACGCGGGTGGTTTATGTGCCGAAACCAAATTATTTTTCCTCCAAGGACACAAAGGTGTGGATACCGGTGAATCCATGTAAACAGTACCTTATTACAGGTCCAACAGCAGAGTCGCCAGCTTAAACAAATGCAAACGTGTGCAGATTCACAATGAAGGAATAATCAGGATTAATTAAGAGGAGGCGTTAATCAGTGGGTGGATAATTTATCATTGGGAGTTCAGTGGACAGGTGCGTAGTCCAGAAACGTCATGTGTGAAAGGCTTCCAAAGGGAAGGACAGAGGGCTTGGGGGAGGGGTAAGAGAGTATCATCTCACCATCACAAGCCACAGTGAAGATTGGAGGAGGGAAGTGTTTGTGATTTAAAAAAAAAAAAAAAAATCTAACAGAAAATTAATTAAAATCCTGATCCGTGCAAAATACCTTGGACAAAAATAACACGCTGCAACGTTTCAAAAGGAATCCTTTGTGTTTAATTCCCGAAGTGATCAAAACGACTCCTGAGGCGCAAATGGTTGACAGGAGATCCAGTTGCATAAAAAGGGTCTGTTTTCCATTTTTTTTTTCTTTTTGTTTTCTTTTTTACAATCACGAGCAATAAGAATAATTGTAACAATATCGATAATAACACAGCGAGACAAGCCAGAGCGACAGCCACTGGGTGCATGAGGAGGCCAGAGTCGCGGATGGAGAAAATAAATAAGTTTACATTGGAGGAGGAAAGTTGAGAATGAAAGAAAGTCTGGGTTCCAGAATAGAGAAGGGCAAACAGGCCTCATCTGCTGCTAACACTGTCGAGGGTTTGTCAGCGGTACTGAATGATTAAAAAAAAGAAAAGAAAAAAAAAAAGGCAGTCTCAGCTTGCGGCTCTGCTAAACAGCCCACACTATACTTTGGGTAGAGTTTCTAACAGTCCATGGCCACCTTCGAGAAAAATAAAATACAATACGTAATTTTTGTCACGCACAAAATGGCGCCCGCTGCAGTAACCAGTGTGCTGCCAAGGCTCGGCGGCAGTGCTCGCTTTGTTCTGACTACCGAGCGTTTGAGTCTTTTGAGACAGAATCTCGACGCGAAAGCGTCCCACCAAACATGTCACGATAATAACAGTCGGCTGTTAACAGTGCAGCCACGGCCAATTGGGCGAAACAGTCGAGAACGTCCGAAAGAGGACGGGCGGCCATATTGGTTCTTTGCTTTGCTTTTTTTTTTTTCCTTCGTGCATGAGCGCTTCGCGCGTCCGTTTCGTTTCCCTGGCTGGGGCCTTTTGGCAGCGCGGTACTACGGATAAAACAATGTACAAAAATACAAAATACTGACCAATAGTCCAAATTGCCAGAGGCTAATGGCAACGCTTCCTCATTATTATTAAATTTTTTTTTTGAGAATAAATTATCTACAGCGGTTGCCTTTTAAGATTTCCCCGTTTTCTTTTCAAAAAGTGCAAAAGCCGACCTTCTGGCAGTTTTCAACTGCAAGAAAGGAAACCGACAGCCTTTAACATCGCTAAAGTAAGCCAAAAGTGAATCTCCAACATGCACAATCAGAATTCCTCCGCAAGGGTAGAGTGCCGTCGAATAATGCTGCTCGCATCCCCCAAAAAGCAACCCCCACTACTCCCCTCTTAGAAACACCCTCGTGGCAATGATACGTTCAAACAACAAGCCCTTGCTGTGTCAACAGGAATTGGTGGAGGAGGAGAGCAGAGGTATTGTTTCGCAAAGGTGAGCGAAAGAGAAAATTCCAAGAAATTTGTGAGCTCCCAGTAAGAACAGGACAAACGTTTCCCTTTGGGGCACGCAACTGAAGTTCTGCTTTGAGCGAGCGAGCACCCCTCGTCTTGCCGACTCAAAGGTTCCACAAAAGACAGGTCTTTGTAAGATCGGGTGCTGATTCAAAGTCGGTCTCGGCGCAAGGAACCTGGGAATTGTACCATTTCCAAACTTGGGCTCGGAAGCAAGAACTCATAACACTCGTATATCTAACCCCTCGATTCTTGGGGAATGGGATGAAGTGGGGATCTGGTCCCACAGGGTTGAAATTTTGTTTTATTTTTCCAGCGATTATCTGAGTGCACTATTGCATCAGTCCTCACCACCAACCCAATCCTCACTCCCCCTTCCCCACCAACCTCCTGCCAACCAAAAATACAATCTGGATAAAAAATATGGCCCAAATGACAGGGTGCGAGGAAAGGTCGTTTCAAAACTTGTACAGCGGGATCTAGGTTGAAACTCAGGAGGCTCACAACTCGCAGGTAAGCATTCCGTGTGCACAGCTAACAAAGAAAGTAATACTCGTCAAAGGCATTAACCTGGAGGCTTGAGCTCGGTGCGCTCTTTGCCAGAACTCAGCCACCCACCCGTCATTCTCGGCACAAATATGGCAGAAAGATAAGACAACGCAGCAGGTTAAGTTCGTGGCATCATAGTGGGCAGGTCCACACATGCAGAATTATCGGATGTGGGAGGTTAAAAAGGATTACCAAACCAAACAGAAGCTCAAATGTACAAAAGCCATCAATCTACCTGTACGTGGAGATCAAAAACATTCTTCTTTCCTCCCCCTCCCCACCCCCCCCTTTACATTATCACAGGTGTTGTCCGAGCAGCGGGAAACGTCTGCAGGCTGCTCCATTGAAGAAAAGCAACGTTTACCTGCCAAGTCAAAACCTGAAGCTTTGTCTGAGGTTTACCGTCAGGAAATGGTTTCATCCTGAGAACAGCTCAAGGTAGGTTGTGTTTTCTTTTAAAGTTCTGTTCCAACCTTCCTCGCTTTCCTCAAAACTGAGAGAGACGATGAAAGTTTGCGAGTCCATAGTCCAACGAGCAGCGGAGAACATCCAACTGCGAAAGTCGTTTAAAAGCTTTTAAAACAAATGACAACAACAACAAAAAAACGAGAAAATAAAGATCTGTATAACTGGGGCCCTGTAGACTTCAGGGCCAAGTACTGGAGTACATGGCCATGAATAACAGGCCAGTGACCCTGTGCTATGGCTCTTTGGCCCACCAAAACGTGGGAAGAATGGACTGAGAGGTATGTGCACATGGGTACATGATGGCTCAGTGGCAGTGTGCTCGTGGAGCTCGTAGCTGCAGGACAGGCATGCTGATGGGCAGGGCATAAAAATGATCCTGAGCTTGGATGAGATGCAGTTCGTGCTGTGCTGTAGCCTAGTGGTAGTCATTGAATGCACTTATGTACAAACAAAAAAGAAAATTAACAACTCGGTTTAGATCGGTATGTGGAATGGGGATGTAAAGAGGGCGGGGGGGGGGGTTGATAGTAGGGTATAGCAAGTGAAAATTAGAGCAGAGTAAACATCAGGCAAATGGGATAGAAAGTGTACAGGAACAACGGTCGTTTTCCAAGTAAATGTGCGGAGCAGTGTTTCCTACGGCGATTGAAACCGAAATGCTTCTCGGATCACTTAGTGATTAAAAAAACAAGTAACAAAATGAGAATCGGGAATAAAAGAAAGTAATGAACAATGCGTCCAAAATCAGTTGAAGATGAGCACCTTGAGATGAATGCGGATGGGTAACCGCACTTTGACACGGCGATCATGGTCGACGAAACAACATGGCGACGATATCATTGGGAGGTCAACACGGTCAAAGAAAACTCCTCGCTCACAAAAATCGCAGAGGAGACGCAAACAGGTTACTGGCAATTGTCAATGGAACAATCCATCACCTCCGCTGCAGACCTTCCGCAGTCTTGGGCCTGAAGCTTGAGTGACCGGCTCTGAACGGGCACACGGGAGGCGGCGAGGGGCTCTCAGCCCTTCCGTTCCCGTCCGGCGGGTCTACCGCCGGCCCTTCCGGGTTGCAGCGGAGAGTGATGGCACTTGACTGAGCAAGAGGATTGGTGGCATATTGTCCGAGGAAGCGGAGGTGCTCAGGAGGACTCCGCACCTCCTGGCAGATCTTTTGGCATAGTCCTGTGAAACTTTGCCAAAGCTCACCCATTCCTACCTTCAGCTCCTCCTGTTCATGCAGTAGACGCTCTTTGTCTTTGCACTGCAAGGATGTACCAGGATGGGGGGAAATGAGGCAGAGGAACGAGAGAAGGGAATGCACTATGACATGTGAAACAAACATTCATAAACATTAAATTTCGAGAAATTGCTTTGCATGACTGCATCATCGATACTCGTTGACAAGTTTCCTTTCTTTGTATAATTATTTCAGCCTTCAATGTATTACATTCTCCATCATATGTACAATGCGCTCACCAAGCAAGATGCATCGGCAACATTAACATTAAAAGCATATACTGTTCAGTACTTTTTCCATCAGGAATAAAAGAAATTAATGTCAATATATTTATATATATTGTCAGCTTCACACTTCTGTCAATATATTTATACTAATAAAAGGCAGTGTGTGTGTGTGTGTGTGTGTGTGTGTGTGTGTGTGTGTGTGTGTGTGTGTGTGTGTGTGTGTGTGAGTGTGTGTGTGTGAGTCAGTGTGTTTCATCCATAACTATATAACCTAATAGCCTGAAACTTTGCATGCAGACGAAGAAAACTCGAAGGAAGTGCAAGAGTGAAAAATGGGTGTTTGGGTTAATTAAAATACCCCTTTTGAAGATAATTAACGGCTTTATTTAATTATATCCTTCATCAGGCGATCCTCGGCTACCTCACTGTCTGGGGTCTTCAGGCGTTTCCTGGGTAACCTCGTTGGTGTCTGAAGCTGCCATGTTTTTTGGCCTGCTCAACCATGCCTCGACTTGGAACAGGCCGCAACGATTTCTTAACAATAAAGTTGTTGTTTTCACTTTCCTCACTCATATTATCGAATGGCTGTTCATCATAGCTACAAATTGCTGGGTACATTGTAATGTTTATAAACATCCGGAGACGTCAGCGCTTGTGGCTTGACATTTTGGGCATCTCCGGGAGGTGTATGTTAAATGTGTTGCTCATCACGTGCCAAACAAGCTGTTTATTAACAACCGTTTCGTTGGAGTGCTTGCGTGAGTGATTAAGCCACTTGGCGAGTGCTCCCCAAGCTGCTTGGTTGCTGATTTCAGTAAAAGTATCCATGCTCGCAAGGGAATATCGATTAGACAGACGTACGTTTCCGCTTGTGTTGGGCCATGCAGTGCCGTATGGTTGGTGTCTTGGGAGGTGTCTCATCTGCTGAAAATGTGCAATATTATTTTTCAGGACATCACTTTGTTTAATCTTCAGTGCCATTTCCTAGTATAATCCACCCTTCACTTTGACATTAATACATGTATGAAAAACAATGAGGTCCAACCGACAACGTGTTTGCTGTGACCTGCTTGTGAAGGCAGAGAGCAGAGATCGACATTGTGTGTTCTGCACCTTGATGTATTCTTCAATTGAATTTTTCTAATTTCCCACTTGAATTTCTCTTTCAAATAACTCTGTTTGAAGATAAATCTTTGTGTTTGTAATTTTTATGTATTTTATGCATGTGTACGTATATAAACTGTATTACCATAATGGAAGTGTGTGTGTGTGTGTGTGTGTGTGTGTGTGTGTGTGTGTGTGTGTGTGTGTGTGTGTGTGTGTGTGTATGTGTGTGTGTGTGTGTTGTTGATTGGAATCTACATCTGGGGTTTCAGAATGTGGAATGGAGTCCTCCCAGGGTGGGCTCAAAGTATCCACCTTCATTTCGGTATGAGGTCACGATTCACGGACCAAGCTGTGAAGTTTTCTGTTTTCAAAGTTTTGTGCCGAGGGCTTTCTTCAGGATCGTTACTGAGGGATGGTTATTAATATCTCTGTGAGGTTCTTTGTCATCACTGGTACAACTTTGGCATTCTTCAGCTTCCAGGATCTTTTCACTTCATGCTTGAGGTCTTGGTATTTGGTCATTTTCTTGATTTCTGCATCATTAGTCCAAAATCACCGGAAGTAACACCTCAATCAGCAATGCCTTCTTCTCTTTTTTTTGCACCTAAGTATGATATTTGGTCATAATGCTTTGTTTTTGATGTTCATGCCCGATGGGATCATTAGGTCGTACGTGAGCGGTACTTCAATGTTTTCGGTGATTGCTTTTGGCTCATTTTCCCACAAATTTTCTGGAATTAGAATGTCAAAGTTTTTGCAGATGTGCCAGCGGATTACTTTGCAAGCTCTGTTGTGTTGTTTTGTATACAACTGTTCTGACACGTTTATTTTTTTTTCGTATTTGGTTATTAAGTGTCACATATCATTCTCTTTGCTAACCCCACCTCCACCCCTCACCTGTCTTATTTTCTTCCTCCTCTCCCCCAACCTTTTCTCTCACTCTAACCATCCTCGCTCCCCCCTCCTCATAAAATGCAGCACTCTCCTCCCACACCTCTGTCGCTCTCTCTGTGGTGTGTGTGTGTGTCTCTCTCTCTCTCTCTCTCTCTCTCTCTCTCTCTCTCTCTCTCTCTCTCTCTCTCTCTCTCTCTCTCTCTCTCTCTCTCTCTCTCTCTCTCTCTCTCTCTCTCTCTCTCTCTCTCTCTCTCTCTCGTGTGTGGAGAGGCGAGCATAGTGAGCCAATCCACACCAATATACATATACTAGCGATACCCGTGCACATGCAAAAATAGCAGTACAACATAGCTGGTAGCAGACGACAGACCGTACACGGGGAATGACAAAAATACGCATTGTGCAAAATGCAAGTGCTACTATGGAATGCCAAGACTTCCCAAACATTGTCGGCATGTCCGCTAAGTGCCACAGCAATTTCTTAGGGATCGTGTGACGGCGAGCCGAGTTTTTAGTGTGCAAGCTTGGTATTATAATAGAGATATATGTAAATATATACATATATATGTATATATATATATATATATATATATATATATATATATATATATATATATATATGTATATATATATTTATATAAATATTCTTTAAAGAAGACCCGCCACTGACTTTCTCAAAGCTAAGTTTTCGGTCGTTATATGTCCCGTTTTAACTGTTTATTTTCTCACCTACATGTTACTGAGTGTTCCGAGTTTGGTTTTGTTTCAAAAATCATGCTATTTTGTGAGTTTTTGTCGACCTTGTCTTACCGGGTTCCTTGAGGCCTACCCATCCTTCCCCTCTTGGTGTATGATTGTTTTTATTTTTATTCTCTCCCGATTACCTTCAATTCCAATTTTCCCCACTTTCCCATCCCTCCCAACTAAATACTCTGTTTCTTGTCTTAAATAATAATAATAATAAAAAAACAACAAAAAACACCTTTCTCCTTGCATACCCACAAGTTCCGATCCTTCTTCGTTTTCCTCTTCTTCTTCCTCCTTCTGCTGGCACATATTTATTCAACTTGAGCTGACCCACTCTCGCCATTACCTTCACGATTTCTTCCTACAACCTACCATTCCCGAATCTTACCTTTTCTTCAAAAATACATCAAAAATTAATCATCTTCCTTGTATCCTTTCGATCTCGACACATCCTGTAACCACGTATCTCTCTCCAACCCTCTTCATGATACGTTTCATCGATCCATCAGCTTCATTCTGCGTTTACAGTTCCAAATTCACCATATACCTCCACGATTATACTTCAAGCTTCCCTTTTCCGAATGTTACGCAATCCTTATTTAAAATAAATAAATTCGCTTTTGACTCTCCACCTCCCATAGCCATGTGCTTCTCCTGTAACCACGCGATCTGTTTAGACCCCCTGCGTTTACCAATCCAAATTCACCATTCACCTCACAATTTATTCTGCAACATTTCCATTACCTAATCTGATGAAAACTCTCTCAAACAATAATAATAATAATAATAATAATAATAATAATAATAATAATAATAATAATAACCATCTCTTAAAATGCTTCATCTTCCTATTTCACACGTATGGTATGCATTACTGTATCATAATTCACTACTCTTCTTCGATTTCAACAGACTGCTCTCAATTTGACCTTTCCTTCATACCTTGCCGAAAAAAAAATCCAACTGTTACAGTGTTTCTTCTCTCCATTCTCTTAATTCGCCTTTATTGCATCCCTAAAGAAATGTCTTTAATCGCATCTCTGACCTAAAAATGTTAAAACCCCAGTTTGCTATGAATGTTCGCTTTCCATCAACCATTCTTTTTTTCCAACTTCAGTGCCAACTCACCCCTCTCACCCCTCCCTCTCAAAACAACCATCACACTCCTTCCTCCAAGCTTCCCCCTCATCTTTCTCCCTCAACTCTCCCCACTCACCATTCTCCTATCATTCACCTTTCTCAAAGTTTTCCCTCCTTACATCCACAAAGCCGCCTCCTTCCCCTGCCCTCTCACCTCCATCTCATCACTCCACCTTCTCAAATCCTCAACTGCCTTCTGCCCCCCTCTCTTCCCCAGCACCATAGAGCCTTTTCTCCTCCTCATCCAGCCCCTCCCCTAGCTATTCTGCAGTCCCCCACACTCTTTCAACAACTCTCCTTACTTTCCCCCCTCCTCCCTTGTCCTACCCTCCCCCTCCCCTCCCATCTCCTGCACCCAAAGACTCCTCCCCCCCCTCTTCATTAACAGTGTGGACCGCAAATATCTGGGGCCTTCGCTCAAACCTTACAGTTCTTTCCATACAGGTTGCCACTGACAAACCAGAAAAAAAATCTGCCTAACAGAAACTTTCTTCCCTCAAGACGTCTCTGACTCCCAAGTATCTCTCCCTGGTTACTCTCTTCTCCAGTATAATAGACCTGAGTCTTGTCCTGGTGGAGGAGTTGCTCTCTTCATCAAAGACTCTATTCCTCACTCTCCATGCACTGCCCTCACTCCCCCACACCCCAGGAATACCTCTGGCTGCGGCTTCCCCTCCACTCCCACCTCATGTTTATATGTGTACTGTACCGTCCACCAAACAGTGATGACTCCATTTACACCTCACTATCGGAAAACATGGACCAACTTCTATCTTCTCATCCAAACTCTCTCTTCCTCACATGTGGCGACTTCAATTGTCATCATGCCAGTTGGCTAGGTGTGGGTACCCCTCTCACCTGTCATGGCACTTCAGCAAAAGCTTTCTGCGACTCATTGGGACTGACTCAATCGGTCAACTTCCCTACCCGGATCTCAACCAATGGTACTCCATCTCTTCTGGATCTGATTTTGACAAATTTCCCTGACAATATCTGCTGTTCTTCCTCCGCTCCAATCGGTTCTTCTGACCACGTGCTTGTCAAAGTGGACATCTCTGTGGCTGTTATCAGAGAACCACCTCACCGCTATTGAGTCTGGCATTTCACTCAAGCCGACTGGCAGGGTCTCCAAGCAGCCATCAAACTTCTAAACTGGTCTCCTATCGCTACTTTCTCCAACATCAACTCATCCTGGGAATTCTTTCAAAGAAACTTGCTCTCCCTCATGTACAGATTTATCCCCTCTCGTCTTCAGTTGTCCTACACTTACTCCTGCCCATGGTTCACTGAAGCTTGTGGTGAGGCAGTTGTCCTGAAACAACTTGCCTTTGCCTCATGGAAAGGAAACCCAACTGAGGGCAATCTCAGTTCCTTCCATAAAGCTTGGAACAAGTGTGTATCTACCCTCAGGAGAGCCAGAAAACAACATCTTTCTCATCTCAAGTCTGAACTCTCAAACCTCTCTCCCTCCTCAAAATCCTGGTGGCGTCTAATCAAATCTGTTTCTGGTGTACGTTCCCCCTCTATCCCCGCCCTTACCTCAAATGGCCGTACTGCTGATATCGCACGTGAAAAGGCTGAATGCCTAAACTCGGTGTTTGCAACAAAATCTTGTGTCCAAAACCCATCGCTTTCTGTACCCACCTTACCCAGTCGCACCCAACTGTTCCTAGACTCTGTGTCCTTTTCTCCTGACAAGGTGGAGAGCTTGCTGTCAAACCTCGACTCAGATTCTGCAACTAGTCCAGACGGCATCAGCCCACGTGTCCGAAAAACCTGCTCCTCTGCTCTTGCTCACCCTCTCTCTGTTCTATTCACCCTCTCATTTGCTCAAGGTCATCTGCCATCTGCTTGGAAATCAGCAAAAATTACTGCCCTGCATAAAAAGGTGCAAAAATAGATCCCTGCAACTACAGACCAATCAGCCTTCTCCCAATCATCAGCAAGGTTATGGAATCCATCATCGTTTCAGACATTAAATCCTTCCTCTTCTCCAATGGATTGATTTCCGATCATCAATTTGGTTTCAGACCAGGTCACTCTACCCTGGATATTCTGCTTCTGCTCTCCCAACAATGGATGGAGGTCCTCAATGCCAGATATGAAATCAGAGCCATATCACGTGCTTTTGACACGGTCTGGCACCCTGCCCTGCTCACCAAACTCTCTTCCTATGGTATCGAAGGCCATCTCCACTCATGGCTCACGGACTTCCTCTCCTGACACAGTCGATGTGTGGCCCTGAATGGAGTTCTTTCATCCCCTCTTCCTGTCCATGCTGGAGTTCATCAAGACAGCATTCTGGGCTCTGTTATTTTTCTGGTGTTCATCAATGATCTCTCCAACTCTCTGGAAAATAATCTTTATCTCTTTGCTGATGACTCCACCCTCTGCCATACCATCTGTCATCCCTCAGACCTGCAAGCAGCAGCTTCTTCGCTCACTGCAGATCTGGATAAAATCACAAACTGGTCCAACACGTGGAACATGTCTTTAAATCCGGATAAATCTCACACTCTCACGATGTCTCTCCGAATGGACCGTTTGGAACCCCCCCCCCGCCCCAATCTACTTTCTCAACAATCCTCTGGAAGAAGTCCTTTCTTTCAAGCTTCTGGGTCTCACTATCTGCCATGATCTTTCCTGGGAAAAGCCGCATTTCCAACCAGGCCTTCAAAGCCAGTTGCCGATTGGGAATCCTCCGTCATGCAAAGTCCTTCCTCGGCCCACCTGAGCTCCTGACCACATACAAAGCTTTCGTCCGCAGCCTGATGGAGCACTGCTCTCCCCTCTGGGCTGGTGCTCCTGCCTCCCACCTTTCTCAGCTTCACGCTGTAGAAACCAAGGCATTTCGGATCATTGGCATCTCCCGTGATGAAGCTGAGTCTTTGGGCCTCTTACTCTCTCACCGCAGGCAGGTCGGTGGTCTTTCTGTTTTCTACCGTCTCCTCTCCGGTCTTGCCCCCCCTGCTGTGTCTGCTATTTGTCCCCACCATATTTCCGCAGGGCGCTCAAGGACCGCCAACAACCCCCTTCTGGTGAAACTACCAAAATCACGAATCACTGCTCACATGCACCCTTTCATTCCTCTTTTTTCCCCACCTTTGGAATAAACTCCCTCACTCTATTCATTCCCATTCTTCCCTCCAGGCCTTCAAAACAGCTGTTCACCACCTATTATCATCTCCCATCCAAATCCTCGATCTTTTCTACCCCCGTTAATCCACCCCAAAACAACCCCCTTCAAATTCCCTGTTTTCCTTCCTGAAAGTCCCTGTAATGTCCATCTTGTATACCCCATGTCCCCCCCCCCAAATCCCTCTCCCTTCCACAGATCTCCTAATGTCTCTGTTCCCCACTGTTTTGTCCTGCCCACTCCCACCCCTCTTGTCTCATGCCCCCCTTGCTGTACGTTATGTGTTCGCTCTCATACGAGCCTCGACAAGGTATACAACAAAAAAGAAAAGAAAAGAAGACGATGCTTCCAACCAAAAGTAAAAAACTCGATCGACTCCGATAATTTTATCAATAAAGTGAGAGCAGACCCAGTTTTAGGTTAACGTTTTGATGGCTTTTTTCTGCATCTTTTTTTTTTCTGAAAAAAAGAATACACAAAAATATATATGTATGTGTACATGTATGCATGTATTATATGTATGTATGTATCAGGTCAGGTATGGGAGCATGTGCCAGAACAGCAAGTCGCTGCGTCCACTTTCCGCCGGTACTCCAGGGGCCTCCGTCTGGCCATCCCCCAGGCAGATGCCAGGCCCATCCCCATCTCCTTGAGATGATGGTCAACCTGCTGCAACCATGAGGCACGTGGTCGACCCACTGGCCTCCTCCACTCATGAGACTCCCTCGCTGAGAGAATCTGGTGAGCAGGATCAGCGTCAGGAAAACGAGCCACATGTCCATACAGCCGCAACTGACGCTCACGGACTATGCAGGTAACAAATCTCATCCAAGTCTATCTCAGCAACCGCTCGTTGGACACAAAATCCAACCAGCGATAGCCAAGGATTCTCCGAAGAGACCTGGTACCAAAGGAATTAAGTCTCCGTCTCAGATCCTTGGTCAGAGTCCAAGTCTCGCACCCATAGAGCAAGACTGGAAGTACCAAGGACCTGAAGACTCGGACTTTCGTCCTCCCGCACAGGTACCGGCAGCACCACACCCCATGATCCAGTGAATCCATGACTCCCCAGGCCCGACCCAGACGTCTATTGACCTCTGACTCGCAGCCAGCAAAGACATGAATATCACTGCCAAGGTAAGTGAATCTCTCCACGACCTCAACATCCTCACCACAAACAGACACAGACAGGACAGCAGCATCCAAGATGTCACCGAAAGCCTGGATCTTAGTTTTGACCCAAGAAACCCGTAATCCCAACGGCTCCGACTCCTCATTCAGCACCTCGAGGGCCCCCAAGAGGATGTCTAAGGTCTTCGCAAAGATGACTGCATCATCTGCAAAGTCAAGGTCCGAGATCTTGACATTCCCAAATGACGCACCGCAACTTGATCTCTCCGACATCCTCCCTAGAATCCAGTCCATACAAGTGCTGAAAAGTGTGGGGGCAAGTACACATCCCTGATGAACTCCAGTAACAACTGGAAATAAGTCAGAGATGGTACCACCACACTTCACAGCACTCTCAGTACCAGAGTAGAGTTCAGACATCAGATCGATCAGTTTTGGTGGCACCCCACGAAGACCAAGAATCCTCCAGAGGACATCCAGATTCACTGAATCGAACGCTTTACAGAGATCAACATAGGCTGCAAGCAGCCCCTGCCGAAACTCTCGTCTGCGTTCGGTGAGGACACGAAGTGCAAGGATACGGTCAATCGTTGACCTCTTTGGTGTAAAGCCTGACTGCTCTGGACGCTGGTGCTCAAGCAGATGGTGGCGAACCCTATCGAGAATTATCCGAGCAAAGACCTTGCCCGGCACTGAGAGCAGCATCACCCCTCGGTAGTTGTTGCAGTCTTGGCCATCACCCTTCCCTTTCCAGAGAGGGACAACAAGGCCCCTCTTCCAGTCAGTTGGGATGATGCCTGTGTTCCAGGCAGAGCACAAAACTGCATGCAACGACACGAGTGCAGCATTTCCACCAGCCTTGAGAAGTTCGGCATGGATGCCACAGATCCCTGGAGCTTTGCCCCGTTTCAACTGGTTCACCGCAGCCCGTGTTTCCACAAGCGTAGGTGGACCACAGTTGATTCGAGGGTCAGCAACAGGGATTGTAACACCCTTGACGTCCAACTCGACAGTTGGGGGATCAGCCTGGTACAACCGCTCAAAGTAACCGGCCCAGCGGGCCTTCACTTCAGACTCCTCTGTCAAGAGCCTACCACTCTCTGCTCAAACTGTAGTGCTCCGAGGGATGGGCTTGGATGAACGTAATGCGCGAATTCCCCTGTAAGCGGGACGAGAATCACCTGTCCACAGGTGATGCTCTACCCCCTCACAGATTCCTCGCACATAGGCCTCCTTGTCCACCCTCAGTGCACGTACAGTTTTACGCCTCAGCTCCCTGAACAGCTCAGCTCTGCCATTCAGCCTGGCCCTGCGACTCTGGTCAATGGTATCCAGTGTCCCTTGAGAGACAAAATTCTTCTTTGCCCTGCGGTGAGCTCCAAGGCATCCACCGGCAACATCAAGGACGGTGGTCTTGAAGGCGCTGCACAACTCTTCAGGACCCCCCAAAGCACCCAGACCCCCCAAGTGTCCACTCAGCCTGTTCGCAAACTCCTCAGCTACTCTCTCATCCCTGAGCTTGGCAACATCCAGTCTCAGCTGGGATGGTACCATTCTCCAGGATTTAAGGTGCAGCTTTAGAGTTGCTACAACAAGCCTGTGGTCAGTATTGAGGAACTGAGCACTCCGATAGACCCTGCAGTTCTGGATCATCCTCCAACGACCGTCAATGAGGACATGGTCAATCTCCTTTGCCACACCGCCAGCGTTGGAATACCAAGTCCAGCGATGAGCTTGTGGGTGCTGAAACCATGAACCAGCCACCCTAAGTCCATGACTTCTTGCAGAGTCAAGGAACTTAGTGCTATTCTGGTTCATAGTTCCTGACCCATGGGGACCAACACACACCTCATAACCGTCCCTATCAGTTCCAGTCGATGCATTGAAATCCCCCAAGACTAGAAGTGTATCTCGTCTGGGGCACTGATCAACCACAGACTCGAGTGTGACGTAGAAGGCATCCTTCACGGTGAGATCACTCGCCTCAGTCGGAGCATAAACAGAGACCAGGGAAATGACACCTAAGGAGTGACGAATCCTTAATCTCATAATACGCTCGTTGACCGGTGTTACCTCAATTATCATTGGGGTCAGCTTATTGGACACAGCTGCAGCAACTCCTTGGGTATGGTAACCATCAGAGCGACCAGACCAATAGTAGGTGTAACCACCCACCATTATCTCGCCGCAATCCGGTCTCCGAACCTCAGAGAGAGCTGCAATCCCGATGTCCAAACGCTTGAGCTCAGATGATAACAGAGACAGGTGATCATCCTCTCTTAAGGATAGGACATTCCAGGCACCCACCCGAAGGAACCGCCTCAGGTTAACCCAAGGAGACCGCCGTCTGGTGGACGACACCTCAGCACCACTCCGACACACTCTCCCGCAATCTGACCCAGGGATGTTACCCCGTGGTTTCCCTCCTATCAAAGATTGGGGGTCCCGAAGGCTTTGCCCCAATCCCGTCATCCGGTGAGCTGCCCTGCGAAGGGAAGCTGCACAGGAGGTACTCCCATGGAGTGGGTTTTCAGATTGTTTTGCGTTTTTGCGTTTTGCGGAATGAAGGGTTTTACGGTGGCCGGAGTGCAAATCCTGCCACCAACCTCCTAATAAGAAGTGACCCAACTGCAGGAGGACGTCCGCAGACACAGTTGGGCACTAGATATGGATGGCCGTTGGCTCACAAGGAGCTCCTCCGCCCTTTGACAGGTTTTGTTTTTAATCCTGCTGGGTGTCCATATCCAAACACCCTCCTCACCAGAAACCTGGTGGGGGAGACGGTTTAGTCGCTGACAACCCGACCATGGAACAGGTTAGTACAGGTTTACATGGTACCTGTAGCAGGTCACAGATCGAACCTGACCTGACAGAAATGTATGTATATATATATATATATATATATATATATATATATATATATATATATATATATATATATATATATATATATATTGTCATGTCAAGTCTCAGGGTTTTCTGAACAAGATAAAAAAGGAGAAGTTGAAATCGTGGCTGATGAAGGACTGAGCATATTTGTGCGACATTGGGATATGGTTTGGGACATGGTTACAACATTATGTCAATTCATGCAAATGGTGAGCTCACGTGACAATTGGGGTGGAGGTGTGCTGTGTGGGTGTGGGACGGGGGACAACGTTTTGTAAGACATGCCTGTTTCAACAGCAGTTAGCTCAACATGACTCTGCAGTAGCAATTGGCTCTTTGTGAAGATACTTTTCCCAATTACACTTACCGATCAATTTTAATGGTTCAGTCTTGAGTCAAGACCTAACCACGATCAAGCTTTAAAGTCAACCCCCCACCAACCCCCTCACCCTCTGCCACACCCCGCATCAGCCAAAGATGCCACCTCATCAATTGAAGAGATTATAATTGTTAAATAAAACTAAAAAAACAATAGACTTGTAGTTTATCCCCCTAACCCAGAAGACCAGCAAACCCACCAACTTCTCTATCTCTCCTTCCAGGTTCTGTATGCAGTCCAGCTTCCTCTTGCGGCAGCGCTGTGCAGCAACACGGTTCTTGCTCCGCCGCCTCACGTCATGTACAAACTCGAGCTGCTCAGACGTGAGCACGTGTATCTTTAGTAGCGCCTGGAAGTCATTCCGCGGTAACTCCGTAATTTTCTCCATCGGGAATGGCAGCTGGATCTACGGGGAAAGAGCATGAGGCAAGATTGAGGGTCGAGTTAATGGTCGTGATATTGTAGTTTGGTCATTATTTGCACCACCTGGGTTGACCTCGACGATCCTCAATATCTTGGAGTGGTGAAGTGCCACGTGTGCTGTCCATGATGAGCAAGGGAATTAATAAATTATGTGCAATGTATCTGATTTAGAACTCACTGCTGGAGAAGCGAACGTGCGCTTCAGACACTTCAGATCAAGGCAAACGTATTTGGGTTTACAAATGACAAAAGTGTTGTTATTTGTAATTACCATTAGGTGTACGAGATGAAATGTTTGGCTGCCATGAGGGGGGCCACATATTTATTATGTATGCAAATATAGTCGAATTTTTCATTCCCCCCACCCCTCCCTTTTCCCTCAATTTGCTCCATACATGTCCCTTCCCTTTCCTCCCTCGACTGCTATCTCCTCCCAATCTTCCTTCCCTTTGCTCGCACACCACCCTGCCTTTGGTTCTCTCTTCCATCACCCTCCTCTCAGTTTTATTCTCTCAATAGTGTCACCCTCTGGTGTGATACATATTAAAAAATATGGCTCCAATCATATCGACCATCTGATAAAGACGTCTAAACAGTATCCCTGCATTTAAAGGTATTTACCTTCCATTTTGACTGTCATTCGATCTATCCCTACATGTGTTAGGCCAAAAGATTCCAGAGAAAGGCATTCCTACTGAGCGATGAATTGAATGCCAATGTCACTTTTCCCATCGCCCTCTTAAAAAGCCAAAACCTTGAGCCAATTGTTATCATCATGGTGTCTTTAACATAACACCCCATCACCACCACCACCACCCCCCTATGTCCTCTTATTCCACCATCCATTCGTTGACCTCAGACTCAATTCAAGGGCGATACAACTGGCATGTATTTCCCTTCCAAGTATCAATGGCTCAGCTGTTTCATCACATCCTACTGTAGCACTTCCTAACTCAAACCAGTGCTGAGCGATATATTCGAAGAATTTAAATCAATAACGATAGCAAACCTCACCTCGCATTCCTCAGAAAACACGATGACTTAATACAATAGTGGAGTCCATAAATTATTTTATTGATAAACATTGCACTGATGGCAATGGTAAGGCTTTTCAGAAATTACAAAATAAGAGTTCAGGAAGGGACAAAACGACTTGTTTCTTTCTGTTTTGCCGATTTCACAACCACCGAGTTGTGGGATTTGAACCTGGGATCCCGTTATCATGAGTCATATTCAGTCAATAATGCAAAATACAGTTCAACCCAGAATTTGGCCCAAGTATTACTATTACCCATTTTGGTTAACTCATGAGGATCATTCAAAACGTTCTAGGAATGGGGGACTCGTTTGCTCCGTCGAGTCGAGTAATTTTCCTTGTCATATGCCCTTAGTTTCATTAATCTGACTTGTTGTTAGCTCTGCCACCGAAGGTGGGTGGAGGTTATGTTTTCACCCATTTGTCTGTTTGTGTATGCCTGGTGTTGGCTTAATGGTTAGGGTGGTGGGTTTGGGATCCCAGGATCCTGAGTTCAAAATCCCACTTGGCTGTTGAATTAATACCAGGTGGGGTTGACTGCGTCTGTCATCCTTCCGAAGTCGGTAAAATATGTGCCAGCTTGCTGATATCCTGTGTCGGAGTGGCGACCCGTCCAGGATTATGCCAAATAGCCAAGGAGTCTGCTTAAGCAGCACCAATGCTCTGCACAGAGTATGGTCCCAATGGATGGATGGCTGTTGAATTAATACCAGGTGGGGTTGACTCTGCCTGTCATCCTTCTGAGGTCAGCAAAATGAGTGCCAGCTAGTTGGTATCCTGTGTCGGAGTGGCGACCTGTCCAGGATTATGCTCAATAGCCAGGGAGACTGCTTAGGCAGCACCAACGCTCTGTACAGAGTATGGTCCTAATGGATGGATGGATGTCCAGAAACTTGGAGGACAGGTTGGGTGTGTGACAAGGATGAATAGATTCAATTTTGATGAAAATCCGGACACGGATACGAGAATTTTTTTTGAAGTAATTCTTCAATGATGAGCTATATCAGTGGAATACAAAACATAAACTGTTCAGCCTGGTGGAGGTATGTGCTCCACTGAGTGCCGTTCTGGTTTCAATGTGTAATCCAGAAGTCACAATCATGGATCGTACTAAGGCCTAAGTCACATTTGCTCTACGGCGAGGATACGGCGGCCGTACGCCCTCTGAATTGACAGAAACGTGCGGCGGCCGCAGAGTTTCTGAGGTGGCCTCAGGGTGGCCCTACGCCGTTTGGCAATCTCTTACAGGCCGTAGGGGTCGCCGTGGAATTATAACGCGGAGTTATAACTTTTTTCATTTCTACGTTGGCCGTAGCAATTCGACAAGCCGTAGTTGTGTTCCACATCGACCGTACGTAGGGCGTACGGTGGACTTGCGTTATTCGTGCGGCTGCCGTAGTCTCTTATCAATGAAAAATGAATTTTGCCCTAAAAACCGAAAACATTTTCAAAAACCGAACACAACGAAGCGTTCATGTTTGTTCACGTGTCTCCCCCACCTGTTTGAGCCGCATCTTCGCGCTTTGTTCATTCAGTTCATCGGTGGAAGTCCTCGTGAAAGCATCTCTCGTGTGTCGAGCGCTACTTTACCTTGTGTTTTCACCTTGATTTGTGCTGTTTTTTTTTTTTTTTTACTCATCTTGTGTTTTAATTAATAACAAAAAAGCAATCCGATCACGTGGTGTGACGGACTGCCGGACAAGGATTTAATTTCACAGAAAAACCGGTTGTAATTTGGAATATCCATGATTACCTCAGCTCGATGTGTTTGATGAAAGTGATTGTGGTTCTGGGGGCATCAAGTTTGATGAGCTGCCCTGGGGGCAGCGCTCGCAGAGTGCGCAAGCGATCAGAACCAAGGCCGGAGCTCGAGCCTGTGTGGACCTTTGGATGTGGTGATTGTACAAGTTTACATACAATAAACCACCACCGAAGGTCATTTACTCATCTTATTTTACCTTAAACATGGGGAAGTTCAGTTGAAAGTGTCTTGAAAGTGGGTTTTCTTGGGGTCCAGGAACAGATTAATTCACTCCATTATTTCTTATTGGGAAAATAGTTTGGGAATCGAACTTTTTGCAATCCGAACAGCCTCCTGGAACAAATTCAATTCGGATTCTGGGGGCACCACGTACTGGTATATTCCGAACTGTTATATTTTTATTTCAGTAAAAAAAGAACTGGTATATATACCCACTCGTTACCGTCCGTCTGGCTGCACGTTCGCCTTAGGGCCCCCCAGCGGTCGCCTTGCGGGCACCTTGAGGCTACCTTGCGTCTGCCTTGAAAATTCTATGGTCGCCGCAGGGATGCCCTAAGGTCACCGTGCGACATCAAATCAAAGACCGTACGGCACCCCCACGTTTTCGGTCTCCAGAATTTATAAATACGCCGTGCGGCTACCCGAAAAATAAAAACATATGTGACTGCTACATTGTGTGACCGTGGAAATACTGCGGCCGCAGTATAATTGCTAGTGGCCGTAGATTTTGGAGACCCCACGGCCGCCATGGCAAATGTGACAGGCCTAATCAGCATTGAGTTGTCATAAAATTTTCATGCAGACAAGGTGATGGCTCCGAAGAATTCCACGATTACATGGATTACACAGGTGCGGACCCATATTCTGCAGTAATCAAATGGCTGGCTGACTTTAACCGTGTGCTGATGACCCCTTGAAAGATGAGCCCAGGTCAGGATGGCCGACTGATGAGACCGACCCATGAAACTCAGATCTAGGGTCAAGGTGTTAATTACGAGGATCACCATGTTGAGGTCAACAAAATATGCACAAGACTTGGTAATCCTCAGGGCAGCATTTTCACCATCATCCATGAACACTTTACCAGGTACAAGGTGTCAGCAAAATTGATCCCACCAAACCTCATGGCTCATGATCAAGGGCATCGGCTTACATCAAGTAGTGAGCTCCTTGAGCTGCTCTTTGTAGATCCAGCTGACTTTATCATTAACATCTAACAACTACGGTTGTATTGAAACATGGCTTCACTACTGGCTCCCCAAAATTTCATCCTATGGATTCTTCAATAGTGGAATCCATTGGATGGAATCACAAGGTATCACCACCATCCAAAAAAATCATCACAGCCTCGATTTTCTGGAATGCAAACAAAAGCCTATTGATTGATTACATATCTGACTGACAAAACTGCAATCACAAAGAACAACCATGCTAGCCATGTGCAAATATTGTTGCAGGCCATCAGGACAAATGCAGAGGGATGTTGACCAAAGGTGTGCTCTTCCTTCATGCCAACACGTCCGCATTATGCTGACAACAAAGGTTAGTGTTGTGCGACCGTGGCTTCCAGCTTTGGGATCCTTCTCCCCCACCATTACCCACACAAAACGCAAGCCCCCCCTCTCTTGTGACAATCATCTGTTTTGACAATCGAAGTCTAACTTACGTGGCCACTAATGATGAATCAATCGAGATGCGGCTGAAGGAGCAATCTGAAAACATCCATTTTACTCGCAAAGACAGTTTGAAGGACTAAAATGCAACACTGTTTTGACCTTGGAAAGAAAACATTTGAATTGCAGGTAATGAAGCTTTGCTGTTGAAATCCCCTCAGTCATTTGCAAACATCTTAATATGGGTAATGCAAAGTAACAATGGACCATGTGATTGTCAATGGATGGTAGGCATTTTTAGATGGTCCTTCAACCCTCAACATGAGTTTAATCCCAAGGAGCCAAGTGCATGACAGTGAGAGCCTGTAAGTCGATTGGATGTCCACATTGATTATCAAGAGTCAAAAAATCTTTCGGATCTACCCACAGTGTGAAAACTGGAAAAGAACCGTCAACGAGCAGAACATTTAATTGGAGGTGTCTCAACCATGTGTTTTTTTTTCCTTTTCTTTACAGGAACGAGGCTTGTGGAAGAGCATGCTTGGTGTTGGCTTAATGGTTAAGGTGGCGGGCTTGGGATCCAAGGGTCCTGAGTTCAAATCCCGCTCAGCTGTTGAATTAATACCAGGTGGGGTTAACTCGGCCTGTCATCCTTCCGAGGTCGGCAAAATGAGTGCCAGCTTGCTGGTGTCCTGTGTCGGAGTGGCGACCCGTCCAGAATTGTTCCCAATAGCCAAGGAGACTGCTTAGGCAGCACCAACGCTCTGCACAGAGTATGGTCCCAATGGATGGAAGAGCAAGGTATAACTGACATGGGACAAACTTCAAGGAAATTGAGGAACAGGATAAGAGGAGAGGAAGGAGGGAAAGAAACACTAAAAATCGCAAGTAAGATGATTGAGTTAGGAAAAGTTAATGGGGGTAATAAACATCATGGGTCAGAATTGGGGATGGGAAGAAATGGTGATGCACTGCTTGATTGAAGTTCTGGAGGAAGGGTGAGACAGAACAGCTTCTGAAAGATGGTTCCACATACAGAAGTGAGGAATAAAAGAGGTGAGGTGTGCAGTCAGCATGATTTTTGGAAGTTTAACCAGGAGGGGGTGACTGGAAGAAGGCGTGCATCCTGGAGTTGTGGGAGGACTGCGAAAGCAGAAGGAGAAATATTAGACAAGGGGCGGCAGAAAACAGAGAGAACCACCTACATGCCTGTGATGTGAAAGCAGCAGACCTTGTGCTTCAGCCTCATCACCTGAGATCCTAATACATAAATGTGAATGTGAAAGCTTTACATTCCACAGAATCTAGGAAAGACGGATGTGATGTTGGAATGCCAGCCCATAGTGAAGAGCAATACCCCATTTAACTAAGGACAAAAGGCCATGTAGTCTATGAATAGCTCCGATTTACCAAGGAAAGACTTGGATTGATGAAGAATGCCCAGTCTGTGGCTGGTCTTTGGAGAGGCCAGCTGTGCTATGTGGTCGGCCCATGCAGTGGTTTGACGTCAAATCAATTTTACTCGGACAAGAACAAAAGGCAAATCCCATACAAAATATGACTCCCAGATTTTCTTCTTGTGCAAAATGGAGAACCACTTTATCCTATAACCCTCTTTCAAAATCATTCGGGCTAATCTCTCAATCATCAAATCCCAAATCGTTTTGGCCGGTTTGATGTTCCCATCTGAGCAGTTCGCACCTTATGCTGCAATCCTGTGTTCAAACAACATCTACTGCGTTGATCTGTCCGTCGTCGACCAATGTTTTTGCGAATTCATGTAAATGTGTCCCAATTTATTTGTCTTGCATGTGACAAGCTCCACAGTCAGAGTCAAAAACCCAGAATGGCACCGGTAGAGCAGGCACCTCTGCCAGGTTGAGGAGTTAACGTTTTGTATCCCATTGATAAGCCGGATCTACCCAACTCACCACCATTTTTTGTCAGAATCCATTCACAACTTCTCGAAATACTGCTTTTGGCGACATCTCTCAATGGTGAAGAATCACAAAATTTTTTTTTAAAAGTTCTCATATCATGATCTTGGTCCAGATCTTCATCAAAATTAAATATATTCATCCTTGTCACACACCCAACCTGTCCACAAAAGGTAACCTCCGTCCAACTTCGGTAATTGCACGAAATAAGATGCAGATGTCAAGTTCGATTAGATCTATGGTAAGAATAGGGTTGTACAGAGTAGATATGTGAAGTAAGTTTGGTGAGGATATGGTAAAGAAAGACATGATGGGCCAACTAGCCTCGTGCTTTGTTAATTTTACATGTGACACACACAGACACAGACACAACCTCTTTTACAAAAATCTGAATTTTTCTCCTCAACCACGGTGGCCCCTTCCTGCCTCTCACTTTGCTTTTTACTGATATAAACAAACTCTCTACCCTATTCCTGAAAACACTTCCTATTTTTTGTCTTGTACCTTGCACAGAAACTTCTAAGTTCCCAATCTGTTTTAGTTTGACTTCTTATTCATTCCTCAAAACCCTGTCTGAACATTGAAACACTTGCGGTTCGATGTGTTGTGTTTTGAATGGTTAATCAATGTGACCGTACTCAAACCTTGCAATTGGGTCACCGACACAATGCTGCAAAATACGCCAACACACGTCACTTGGAGGAGAGATTAAATTACATCAATTTATCCTGAATTTGTTTGTTTTCCGTACAACAAACCCAGCAGTGTTTGCCAAAATTTTTTTGTCCCGATGTTATGCTCTGCTGAATGCTATGTGTGTTTGTGTGTGTGTCACACACACACACACACACACACACACACACACACACACACACACACACACACACACACACACACACACACACACACACACACACACACACACACACACACACACACACAACAAAGGATGAGGCTATTTGGCCCATCATGTCTCATTGAACTTGACATCTGCATCTTATTTCATGTAATTATCGAATTCGGACAGAGGTTATGTTTTCACCCCTGTCTGGCTGGATGGCTGTCTGTCTGTGAGCAGGATAGCTCAAAAAGTTATTGATGGATTCAGACAAAACTGGGTGGACAGGTTGGGTGTCTGACAAGGATGAATCGATTCGATTTTGAGGAAGATCCAGATCCTGATATGAGAATTTTTTCTCTTTTTTAAAGTAATTCTTCACACAGATTGAGAACTTCAAGTTCCCAATCTGTTTTAGTTTTCCTTCTTCATTCCTCAAAACCCAGTGTGCACTTTGAAACACTGGCGGTTCGATGAGTCATTTATTGAAACATCGATCAAGGTTACCGTACTCAAACCTGCAATTGCAATTAAGTCACCGACAAAATGCTGCAAAATACCACAACACACGTTATTTGTATTGGAGATTCAATTACATCAATTGATCCTGAATTTGTTTTCCGGACTGCAAACACAGCAGGCAGGTCAGGTCAGGCCTGGGAGCATGCGTCGGAGCAGCACGTCGCTGCGTCCACTTTTCGCCGGTACTCCAGGGGCCGCCGTCTGGCTAACCCCCAGGCAGATGTCTGGCCCATTCCTATCTCCTTAAGATTCCAATCAACCTGATGCAACCACGAGACATGTTGTTGGCCCATTGGCCTCCTCCACTCACGAGGCTCCCTCGTTGAGAGAATATGGTGAGCAGGAACAGCGTCAGGAAAACGAGCCACATGTCCATACAGCCGCAGCTGACCCACACAGACTATGCAGGTAACAAATCTCATTTGAGTCTCTCTCAGCAACCGCACGTTGGACACAAAGTCCGACCAGTGATAGCCAAGGATTTTCCGAAGAGACCTTGTACCAAAGGAATTAAATCTCCATCCCAGATCCCTGGTCAGAGTCCAGGTCTCACATCCATAGAGCAAGACTGGGAACACCAAGGACCTGAAGACTTGGACTTTTGTCCTCTTGCACAGGCACAGGCAGAGCCACACCCCATGATCCAGTGAATCCATGACTCCCCAGCCCGACAAAGACGTCTACTGACCTCTGGCTCACAGACAGCAGAGACATGAATATCACTGCCAAGGTAAATGAATCTCTCCATGACCTCACCACAAAGAGGTACAGACAAGATAGCGCCATACAAGATGTCATGGAAAGCCTGGATCTTAATTTTGTCCCAGGAAACCCGTAATCCCAACGGCTCTGACTACTCATTCAGCACCTCAAGGGCCCCCAAAAGGTTATCCAGAGTCTCTGCAAAGATGACTGCATCATCTGTGAAATGAAGGTCAGAGATCATGACATTCCCAAAGATCATGACTTGATCTCTCCGACATCCTCCCCAGAATCCAGTCCATACAACCGCTGAAAAGTGTGGGAGCCATTACACACCCCCTGACGAACTCCAGTAACAACTGGAAATAAGTCAGAGATGCTATCACCACAACTCACAGCAATCTCAGTACCAGAGTATAGTTCAAACATCAGATCGATCAGTTTTACTGGCACCCCAAATTTGTTTTCCGGACCCCGAAGATCGATCAGTTTACGTCATTTGGAGGAGAGATTAAATTACATCATTTTATCATGAATTTGTTTTCCATACGACAAACCCAGCAGTGTTTGCCAAAATATTTTATTGTCCCGATGATATGCTCCGCTGAATGGTGTGTGTGTGTGTGTGTGTGTGTGTGTGTGTGTGTGTGTGTGTGTGTGTGTGTGTGTGTGTGTGTGTGTGTGTGTGTGTCACATGGTTACCATGCCCAAGGAGTGGCTGCATTTCCACCAGCCTTGAAGATGATGAATCCTACAGAGTGCATCCCCATTCACTGAATCAAATGCTTTGCAGAGATCAACATAGGCTGCAAGCAGCCCCTGCCGAAACTCTCGTCTGCGTTCGGTGAGGACCCGAAGGGCAAGGACACGGTCAATCGTTTACCTCTTTGGTATAAAGCCTGACTGCTCTGGGCGCTGCTGCTCAAGCAGATGGTGGCGAACCCTATCGAGAATTATCCGAGCAAAGACCTTGCGCGGCACTGCGAGCAGCGTCACCCCTCGGTAGTTGTTGCAGTCCTGGCGATCACCCTTCTCTTTCCAGAAAGGGACTACAAGGCCTCTTCCAGTCAGTTTGGATGATGCCTGTGTTCCAGGCAGAGCACAGAACTGCATGCAACGACACGAGTGCAGCATTTCCACCAGCCTTGAGAAGTTCAGCACGGAAGCTACAGATCCCAGGAGCTTTACACAATTTCAACCAGTTCACCGCAGCCTGTTTCCATAAACAAAGGTGGATCAGAGTTGATTGGAGGATCAGCAATCGGGATAGTAACACCCCTGACATCCAACTCAACAGCTGGTGGATCAGCCTGGTACAGCCGTTCAAAGTAACCGGCCCAGCGAGTCTTCACTTCAGACTCTGTCAAGAGCCCTCCACTTGAACTGCAGCCCACCAAGGGACGGTCTTGGAGGAACACAACGCGCGAATTCCCCTGTAAGAAGGACGAGAATGACCTGACCACATATGACACTCCACCTCTCACAGATTCCTCACACATAGGCCTCTTTGGCCAACCTCAGTGCACGTACAGTTTTACGCCTCAACTCCCTGAACCACTCAGCTATGCCATTAAGCCTGGCTCTACGACTCTAGTCAATGGTATCCAGTGTCCCCTGAGAGGAAAAATTCTTTTTTGCCCTCCGGTCTGTTCCAAGACATCCACCGGCAACTCTTGCAGGCACTCCACAACTCTTCAGGATTCCCCAAAGCACACAGACCCCCCCCCCAAATCCCCAATCATCCTGTTCACAAACTCTTCAGCTCCCCTCTCACCCTTGAGCTTACCATCATCCAGCCGAGGCTGGAATGGTACCATTCTCCCGGATTTAAGCTGCAACTTTAGAATAATGAAAATAAAGATTACAGGATACAAGGGGTAATTTTGGAGCGTGTCACACAGGAGAAGGATCTGGGGGTGGTAATAGATATGGGAGGTAAGCAGGCAGCACAGGCCAGGCAGCTATGGGTCGAGCAAATAGAGTTTTAGGTTGTATTCGGAGGGGTATCATTTATAAATCAAAAGAGGTGGTGTTAACATTGTACAGGAATTTAGTGAGGGCCACATCTATAATATTGTGTGCAGTTTTGGTCACCACAGTTCCGGAAGGACATCGATGCCATGGAGAGGGTTCAGCGCAGGGCTACGAGATTGATTCCAGGCCGAGCTACACTCAGCTATGAGGAGCGGTTTAAGGAGACAGGGTTTTATACACTAGAAAGGAGGTCGTTACGAGGTGATATGATAGACGTTTAAGATCATGAAAGGTATCGATAAAATAAGTGCAGATGAATTATTCAACAGAGTAGACAGTGATAGGACCAGGGGCCATTGCCTGAGAGTAAAGAAGAGGAGAGTTAAGATGGTAGCAAGGAAGGGGACTTTCACTCAGACAGTCGTTAATTCATGGAATGGCCTCCCTGGAAAGGTTGTAGCAGCAGAAACAGTAGATAAGTTTAAATTATAATTAGATAGGTACCTAGAAGTTATGGAGATGGAGGGGTGTGGGGATGTTGATCGGACTTTTAGGTAGTTTGAGCATTGATGGGTGATTGTGTACGGATGCTGTTGGTGGGGGTCTTGTCAAGGGGGGTTGTGTGCTTGATGTGTGTTTTTAACCAAGCCCATGCCCCCTCCCCTAAGGGGAAGAATTTTTTTTTTTACAAAAGCAAACAAAAAACCCCCCAATTATTTCATTAATTAAAAACTTTTTTTTTTGCATCTTCTTCCTTGGATCTTGTGTAGATGAATTAGTATGGTGTTCAGGCAGGCTTGATGGGCTGAATGGCCTCCACCTGTGCTAGATTTCCTTGTAACATCAGAGATGCAACAAGCCTGTGGTCGGTGTTGAGAAACAGAGCACTCCGGTAGACCCTGCGGTTCTGGATCATCCTCCAGTGACCATCAACGAGCACATGGTCAATCTTCTTTGCCGCACCACCATCGTTGAAATACCAACTCCAGCGATGAGCTTGTGGGTGCTGAAACCATGAACCAGCCACCCTCAGTCTATGATTTCTTGCAAAGTCAAGGAACTTAGTACTATTCAGGTTCACAGTTCCAGACCCATGGGGACCAACACATGTCTCATAATCATCCCTATCAGTTCCAGTCGATGTATTGAAATCCCCAAAGACTAGAAGTGTATCTCGTCTGGGGCACTGGTCAACCACAGACTCGAGTGTGGCGTACAATGCAACCTTGATGGTGAGATCACTCGCCTCAGTCGGAGCACATACAGAGACCAGGGAAACCACGCCCAAGGAGTGATGAATCCTTCGTCTCATAATACGCTCGTTGACCGGTGTTACCTCAATTCAGATTATTGGACACAGTGACAGCAACTCCTTGCGCATGGTAACCATCAGAGCGACCAGGCCAATAGTAGGTGTAGCCACCCGCCATGATCTTGCCACTATCCGGGTCTCCGAACCTCAGAGAGAGCTGCAATACTGATGTCCAAACGCTTGAACTCAGATGATAATAGAGACACGTGATGATCCTCTCTTCGGGATAGGACATTCCAGGTACCCACCTGAAGGGACCGACTCAGGTTAACCCAAGGAGACTGCCGTCTGGAGGACGTGAAAGTGAAAACATGTTATTAGAAATTTTTACAAATGTATTGAAGATTAAATGCAGACATATCTAATTTACATAACTATTCAGCCCACTGATTCAATACTTCGCAGAAGTACTTTTGGCAGTGATTACAGCTTCAATTCTACTTGGGTATGTCTGTATTAGCTTTGCACATCTGGATTTGGGGATTTTCTCCCTTTCTTCCTTGCAGATTCTTAATGGGTTTCAAGCCGGGGCTTTGGATGGGGCCACTCAAGGACTTTCACGTTCTTGTTCTGAAGCCATTCCAGTGTTGCTTTGGCTGGATGCTTGGGGTCATTGTCCTGTTGAAACGTAAATCTTCACCTCGGTCTAAGGTCTTTTGCACTCTGAAGCAGGTTCTCCTCAAGGATTTTCCTGTATTTGGTTCTATTCATTGTTCCCTCTACCCTTACAAGTCTCCCAGTCATTGCCGCTGAAAAGCATCCTCATAGCATGATGCCGCCACCACCATGCTTCATGGTAGGGATGGGGTTCGATGGGTGATGAGCTGTGCTTGGTTTCCGCCAGACAGAGCTTTGCATTCAGGCAAAAGAGTTCAATTTTCATCTCATCAGCCCACAGAATCTTTTGCCTCATGTTCTCAGAGCCTTTCACGTGCCTTTTTGCAAACTCCAGGTGTGCCGTCATGTGCCTTTTTCTCAGGAGTGTCTTCTGTCTGGCCACTCTCCCATAAAGCCTAGATTTGTGAAGTGCTGCTGAGACTGTTGGCCTTCTGACAGGTTCACCCATCTCAGCCAAGGAATTCGGTAGTTCTGTTAGACTGGTCATTGGGTTTTTGGTCACCTCCATGACCAAGGTCCTTCTTGTCCGGTTGCTCAGTTTGGTCGGATGGCCAGTTATAGGAAGAGTCTGGATAGTTCTTCTTTCTTTCCATTTCCTAATGATGGAGCTCACTCTGCTCTTATGAACTTTCAACACTCTAGAAATTGTTTTATACCCATCTCCAGATCTAGGCCTCCTCAAAATTATATCTCGGATTTCTATTGGACAGATCCTTGGACTTCATGGTCGAGTTTCTGCTCTGACATGCACTGTGAACTGTGGGACCTCATATAGTAAGGTGTGTTTCTTTCTAAATCATGTCCAATCAATTGAATTGACCGCAGCTGGACTCCAATCAAGTTGTAGAGACATCTCAAGGATGATGACCTTGCGATGAAGGATTCCATGACCCTGCTGATGATTGGAAGTACAGTGAGCTAATTGGGTTGTAATTAGGGAGATCCGTTTTTGCACCATTTTAATGTTTTGCTGTTATGTTGTCTGATTTCCAATTTCTCATGTGGATATAGGAGACCAGTCCTGAAGTGTTAAAAACAACAACAACAACAAAAAAACCCCGTGAATACATGAAGCGCGAATGTCGAAGCAGGTCACACTTTATGACCCACGAAAACACGGGGTCGGCAAATAGCGAATCCGCGAATAGTGGGGTCCGACAGTATATATATATATATATATATATATATATATATATATATATATATATATATATATATATATATATATATATATATATATATATATATATATATATATATATATATATATATATATATATATATATATATATATATATATATATATATATATATATATATATATATATATATTAAACCATTTTCAGTGGTTGCTGGAAGACAGGGCAGCATGGAGAAAATCCGTTACAAATAATATTTCAATATTTAAATAAGTTTGATTTAGTGGTAAGTGGGGTGGAGGTCATGGGTGGTGGACATTTTAAGATATGATGTGCATGATTTAATTATTATCATATAATGGAATGTGTGATAAGAGTCGGAAATACAGTAATGTGATAATACATTAAATCCTCGAGCGAGAAGAAGTTGAATAGTCGTGTTGCATTGATGGGTTGACTAACTGCCAGGTTGTATGGATGAGGTTGTGAGGTTGTGGATCGCCACAACTGAGGTTGTGGATCTATTGATGTAGGTAATCTGTTGATGTGGATCCGTGAACGAGGTTATGGACCCGCCGTTTGGAGAGGTTCTGGGCTGAAAGGATTGAAACCTCGAGGAAGAACGGTGCCCAGCTGATGATCCGTGTGGTCGGGAATGTTTTATGAATGTAATGTGTAATGTTTTATGAATAGTCAGTACTGTACAGTTAATAAAAGGTGTCAGGCGTGTGTGTGTGTGTGTGTGTGTGTGTGTGTGTGTGTGTGTGTGTGTGTGTGTGTGTGTGTGTGTGTGTGTGTGTGTGTGTGTGTGTGTGTGTGTGTGTGTGTAAACTACAATAATGCCATTTTGTTGCTGTACGGAGTCTCGCAAGCCGCCAATGCTTTGACAAGTTCTTGGACGCTATTAACAGGTTCTTGCCAGAAACCTGCAGCTCATTTGGCTCTGATGTCACAAGGAAATGGATTTCAAAAAGTAAGCGATTTGTCTTGGAGATGCATCCAAAAATTGCACTGTAGTCTTGATTTAAAAAGGCAAGACAAATTAGAACATAACGCTGCAAATACTTTCACAGAGCGCCAGGGGATACCTTCAACGACATACGGACAAAGTCGTGGAACTTGCACGTGGATCAAAGGTAGGGAAACAACCAAAGACAACGCTAAAGGCAGAAATTAAATTAATTATATTTTATAAGGTCAGTACCGTTTAGAGTCCGACAGGATGGTGCAGAGGCAGAGCACTTGTCCTCGTGCTGTCTGGTCTGTCAAGCTGAGTATAAACTGCCATCATGACACTTTGCAGGCAAGGAGTCACATCAATGAGTGTGTCCGTCAGATGGGATGGGAAGCGCGAATCCGCCTTCTCGCAATGGTCGGTGGACGTTAAAGATCCCATGGTCTTTCAGGAAGGTTCTATTGCTTGTAAAGTTCCGTTGGCAGGACTTACCAACACCTTGGATAGGTTGCGGTATCAATCCAACCCAATATTGTTGTGGTGGTAAATAAGTACCTTGCATCTACTTTATCGTTTTACATTGGGATTAAAAATCAATCAAAGCTGTTATTAATATTTTTTTCCAAATGAGCCACAATTTCAACGTAAACAATAGGAATCTTCAGCAAATCAAATGGTATTTTGTCCTCGCAAAAGTGTTATAAATGGGTTTTGACTCGATTATCTCGAGTCTGTACCGGTTGCTTGTCCTGCTGTACCTCTCACAAATAAGGGGTGGCGAGGGGAGAAGGCACAAAAGCACAAGGAGAGAGAGAGGGAGAGAGGGAGAGAGGGAGAGAGGGAGAGAGGGAGAGAGGGAGAGAGGGAGAGAGGGAGAGAGGGAGAGAGGGAGAGAGGGAGAGAGGGAGAGAGGGAGAGAGGGAGAGAGGGAGAGAGGGAGAGAGGGAGTAATAGAACAATTTGTTCGAGTTTTCTGAAGCCACTGTGACACCTTGGGGAATTCACCAGCTGAAAGCAATTTCCTATCATCCTCCCCCTCTGTCTCCTCCACCAACCCTCCTCCTCCTTGCTCTCCTTCTCCGTCCCCTGTCATTCCCCTCCCTTTCTCTTTCCCCTTTCCCTCTGTCTCTCTCCCCTCTCACCCTCTCTCATCCTGTGATTGTGCAAAGTGAATTGCTGTTCTGTCGGGCTTTTAACATTGGAAGGCTGTCATGTCATCGCTGGAATATTCGCGTCAACTACACACACGAATCGAGACTTTCTCCAGTTCCTCCTTCTTCATCCAGAAGAGGGAACCATACCAGTCATCGTTTCCCTTTGTTACCCCCATCTCACATCTATTTGTAATGTCTGCATGTCAGTGCGGTTAATTTCTGCTTTTGAAATTGGTATCATTCGCGGAACAGCTATTTTTCTCGGCTCCGGAGGAAAAAAAGCAGGACACCTTGTCGCACCGTACACGGTGTAACCTGTGCACAGAAAGTCCAAGGTTGGTTATCTTTCAAAACAGGTAGGAACAGGTGAGCGAATGTGGCACGGTCACTGTTCAGGTTAGCAAGGAATTTCTTCACTCTTCCATCAATCTCAGGCTCATAGCGGGAACTTGTACATAAATCAACATGCAGGACAAAGTAGACATCTGGTGTACTTTCATGTGGATTATAAGGACATTAAGCCAACATCAGGCATATTGTCTTCTATAAAGGTTGGGGTGGTGGGCTTGGGATCCTAGGATCCTGAGTTCAAATCCCACTCAGTTGTTGAATTAATACCAGGTGTGGTTGACTCTGCCTGTCATCCTTCCGAGGTCAGCAAAATGAGCGCCAGCTTGCTGGTATCCTGTGTCGGAATGGCGACCCGTCCAGTATTGTGCCCAATAGCCAAGGAGACTGCTTTGGCATCACCAACGCTCTGCACAGAGTATGGTCCCAATGGATGGATGGATAGTAGACAATGGATGAATAGATATAGATATCTTTGACGTATGGGATTTGAACCTGGGTTTCGAGCATCATGAGCGATCGCTTCATCTCATAATTATGAGATGCACAGTGTGCACTTGTTCTGACGTCGCCATGCATGACGATGCCCGCAACACTTGCACACAAAAATGGTGTGAACATATTGGATCGTCAATGCGGAGATTGCAATAGCATGTGTGTATCTGTAAATTGTTTTCTGCCCTGCTTTTTCGGTGTTATAATTCAACACTCACACTCGAGAAATCACTCAAAGAGGGGTATTCCCAACGATAAATAACTTTACAGCTACACGAGCCTGGCAGCCCGAGTGATGCCAACAATGCTGGGCTACACCTTCGACACAATGTGCACACAACTCGATTGTTACAGTTTAGTTGCTGTTTGTATTTAGAAAAAAACAAAAGATAAGAACAAGCTTGTGAATAAAGTGGGTAAAAAAGATAAGTCATTGTGGAATATTACCAGGAATCGCTGCCCTTACGACCACTTGCTTTAGAATGAGGGTCAAGTCAACTTGCAGCGAAGGATCGTTGTTGGGGAATGGATATTTAACCGAAGTCAATCTGCATCATTACCTCCGCCGCCGAAGGTGGACTGAGGTTATGTTTTCACACGCGTCTGTCTGTCTGTATGTCTCTGTGAGCATGATATCTCAAAAATGATGGCCAGATTCGGATGAAACTTTGTGGGTGAATTGGGAAGGCGACAAGAACAAGCTGATTCGATTTTGGTGAAGGTCCGGATTCAGATCAGGCCTATCAATGGGATACAAAACGTGAACCGTTCAGTCTGGCAGAGGTATGCACTCGACCGAATGTCGTTCGAGTTTGTTCCTGATGCAGCTCTGCAAATTTGGGTGGGAATCTAATTGGTTCATGGTGCTACGGCAACAACCTACCACTTGCGACAGACATCAGTAAATCTTTAACACCAACCAACTAATGCCAACAGACAAGTCACAGGGACCAACATCTCTACCTGTCAGAAGGAACGCTCGGTGCCCTTCATGTGATACACCAATCTCACAATGTATAATTGGGTCAGGAATTGAACTCAGACAAGACAGCTGAAAGTGGGCTACTTCTGCACGATCCTGGTGGATTGCAGAAAAGGATGAAACGTTGTTAGGTTTGGTTAACCAGATGGGTGATGTCGGCCTTCCAAAGTTTCCGCTTCTCGCAATGCCACGGAGCTTCAATCAGGACTAGTTAGATGCTTAAAATTTCCATGGTCTCCGTTATACATCTCTGAGATACAAACTGCTCAGCAGATGTGTCCATTATCATTCGCTCCGAAATAAATGATGTTATTAAATACAATTTTAAAAATCCTCAAATTGTGTCCGACTGAAGGTTGCTGTGGATTGGTTTATTGCTCAGTGTGAAGTTCGACAGGGGAGGGGGGGAGGGGGGGATAGCGTCAGACGAGTCCTTTCAATAATTGATGCATGTTGAAGTGAAATCAAAATGGTGATTAGAACCACCATTTACTTGAGCTGAAGGCTTCAGAAGCACAAGAGAAGTAAACAAATGAAAGCGTCAGTCACAGACAGACGAGTGAGACTTCTCGCTTGTACATGAACCTGGAGCCATCATTAAACCCTTTGAGTAAACGACAGTTTGGCCTAATTTCCGAGTTCATCGTTCACCTTCAGTGAGACCTCGTGTTGTGAAGACATAATGGGGAATCCTAGATGAGACTTTGGTAACATCGTACGATCGATCGATCGACAAACAAGAACAATACCCGGCAGTAATGTTCAATGTACTTGTGAGTACGTGTGAGAAACTTCAGTTTTCGATCGTACAATTGAACTGACATCTGAACGGCTCTTCGTCGACTCACATTGAAGAGATGTGCAAAATTCCAGCTTTGTATGAAGAAGCGTTTCAGCTGCTGAACGGACACGTCTGAGGAATCTTTTTTTTTTTTCTCTGGAGAAGCTCACGAATGAAAACCTGCCCCTGGATGGCCAAAAAAAAAAAAGAGAAAAATAATAAAAAGGTGACACACTGGCTGTCGTGTAACCACAACCACGGCCGCATGAGTGACTCCTTATTGACCAAACCATGATGGAATGGTGGGTAACCATGTGTCATCCTCCCCGACGCTTTCACTTGTGACAATACAAGCAACTAAAGAAATAAAAATCGACCTTTCGGGTTTTGCTGGTCCGGGCCATGGAGAAAGCGGTCACGGCAGGAAATGGCGTTAGATCGCCGCGGCTGAGGATTGACTCACTTCCCATTGAATCGGGTCGAAAACATGCACGCTTGAGTGAGGGATGGTGTGTGCTATATTTTTAGGAATGCAACATAGGAAGCGGAAAAATTGCGAGCAGCAAGAAGCAGCCGATATAGCCGAGTGTTCAGGGTGAAGTTCCACTTTAATTTTATCTTAAGACATCTTAAAGGCACCGAGGCTTAAGCAAGAGGTCAGGCTGCGTCCCTGGACACATCATTGGCCTTCTGCACTGTCTGGCATCCAACTCTATCCACCGATCCTTTCTGTGATGTCCATTACGGGACACCTTTACTCGTGGCTTCATCCATGAATGCATTCGCAGATAGCTCTCAATGTTACAGATAGCTGAACATCAGATCATGCTCACGTGCGCACGCACGCACGCACAATTTCCAACAGGTTGCTCTTTTCAAAATCTACCATAATTTGAAACACGAACAATATAATGGATATTATAGGTTTTTGAATTTTAACTGATTTGTATGACTCTGCCCGTATGTATGACTATGATAGTTGGTGATCCATCCAACCCCCGACCATTTTAATTTGTGAAAATGACCGACAGGATACCTTTCACACAACAAATCTCATAGTAGTGCGTGTTGTGTTGTTGTGAAGCTGCGTTTGACAAATCATGAAGATGGTTTAAAACCAAAGTAAAAGTCTCCTCCCTTCTCAGGGTGTGGAAGGTGGGGGGGGGGGTGGGGGGTGGTAGTGGTGAGAGGGGATGATTGCATTATTCTCCGAAGAAAAAAAAAATTGTTGTCATGACATTCTCAAGTCCAAGATACTTCCTTCGAGATATTGCGTGTGTATGTCAAACAAACAGTTTCCCAGTTTACTTCGCGCAGACATTATATACACTGTATCTATATGCTATACAAAATGCAAGTTGCATGATTGTATATAAATGGGGGTAAACATTATAACCACAGCACATATAATGCTGAATGATACCTCATTTAAGAGCTATTGGGTCCGGACAGTGCACCCAGAGGTCCAAAAATCTTCCATGTTCAAGCAATTTTGAGTTCGATGCATTTTTGTGGACAGTTTGTGCAAATTGGCGGTGTCTCAGCTCAGAGTTGCCAGTTCGCACACCCACCAGAAGTAAAAAATAATTTCACCACAAGCTATTCAGACATTTCCCTGCAAAGTTTAATTACCGTTTAATCGATTGACTTCACTGAGAAACCTGACTTGACCTGAACAGTTCGTGACTATGATGGCATGATGCTGACAAAGGACATTCCGAGCAAACTCCCAAAATATTCCACTCTATTGGGAACAAATTCCCTTACAATAGCCTGGTGGAACCGGGTTATCTGCGTGCGTGTGTGTGTGTGTGCGTGCGCGTGTGCGTGTGCGTGTGCGTATATATATATATATATATATATATATATATATATATATATATATATATATATATATATATATATATATAGTGTTTTTGTTTTTACAAGAAAGATAAGGGTACATCGAACTGGAAATCCCACCAAGACCTACCGTGCCAATTTTGTCTCAAACAGGCGAGAGCAGACAGAGCCTCAATCGACATTCATCAGCGAAACGAACGGCCTCCCCCACGCCAACATATACATACTTATATATATTTGTCTCCGAGGCCCTAGAAAACCCCTTTTCTCCCCAATTTGTAGAGAATTGCAGTTATTCCACATGTTACCCAAAGCCATCAACAGAATGGCAGCAGCTGCATATATATATATATATATATATCTATATCTCTCTCTCTCTCTCTCTCTCTCTCTCTCTCTCTCTCTCTCTCTCTCTCTCTCTCTCTCTCTCTCTCTCTCTCTCTCTCTCTCTCTCTCTCTCTCTCTCTCTCTCTCTCTCTCTCTCTCTCTCTCTCTCTCTCTCTCTCTCTCTCTCTCTCTCTCTCTCTCTCTCTCTCTCTCTCTCTCTCTCTCTCTCTCTCTCTCTCTCTCTCTCTCTCTCTCTCTCTCTCTCTCTGCCATCTTAGAAAGAATCAGATGCTGGGCCACACATGTGACATATCATTCACTCTTGGCAAGTCTCACATTCTCATCGTGGCTCCACAGAAGGGTCATCATCAGCCTGGTGTTGAATTAACGGTTAAGGTGGATTGGCTTAAGATCTCAGGGTCTTGAGTTTGAGCCCCCGTTGTGCCATTGAAATAACACTAGGTGGGTTTACTGAGCCTGTCATCCTTCCAAGGTTGGCAAAATGAGTACCAGCTTGCTGGTAACTGAGGCACTGCATCAGCGGTACAGCTGTGCTTCCAGAAAATGATGCAACGAGCAGCCATAGGCTGCATAGGAAACAAGAAGAAGGCTCATCGAGCAACCCTACATATTTACTTCCTTGATCAGCATCCAGAAGAATTTCAGTCCTTTGAACTTCTGGGCCTCACCATGGTTTAAAACTGGCTTACAAAGCCAACTGCAGACTATGCTTCATGGCAAGTCTTTCCTCAGAAAATCTGAGCTTCTGATAGTCTACAAAGACATTGTCTATCAGTAAGTGGAGTACTGCTCTTCCCTAAGGATCTACCTCCCCACTTGACATCTCACTCCTGGATGCTGCACAATCCAAAGCTCTCAAAATCACTGCATTGCCCAAAATGAATCAGAGGCACAGAGCCTGTTGCTGTCTCATCACAGACTGGTTGGTGGCCTCGGTTTTATACGAGCTCATGATCTTGCTCCTCCTGCTATTTTTCAGCTCTCCAACCCCTCGAGGATGCACATTCTCCTCGAGGATTACTCTCCTCGTTAATCTTCTGAAATTCAGGCTTACGACCCACCACAAATTCTTTGTTCCTCTTTTGTCCCACCTGTGCAACCACCCCTCTGAGTCAGTACAATCTCATTATTCCCTCTTGGGTTCCGAGGCAGCAGTGCACCACATTATCATATCATCTTCTATATTCCCCCTTAATATTTTCTAATCTGCTAAACCACCGCTCTTACCTGAAGATCATCATCTTCAAAATGCATGCACGAACACTGCCCCGAAAGGGTTGTTGTTAATTTTATGGAGAGGAGTTTATCTCCTCTAATCTTTTCCCGTTATATCATGCACCTGCTTGTTTGCGTCCGTTTGTTTCTCCACCACCATGCAGTCAGTATGCGACCGTCGTTGCACAACCATCACCTTGCTCTTCCATGAGCCTTGTGTGCCGGATAGATTGATAAATACAGAGATGCAAATCGGACACACGGCTTACGTTACAAATGTGTTGCACTTCTGGTGACACACAGGGTGGCAATTCATCAAAAATAAATAAATAAATAAATAAATAAATAAATAAAAAAATATATATATATATTCCGCGGCATCATCATGGCTTTGTGGTTTTATTGCACACGAAATCCACACAACAACAAAAGACGGGACCTAGAGGAAATAACGCCGTGTTGGCTAATAATTAGATTTTTCATGGAAAACTTTTGCTTTTTTGGGACCGTGACCTTTTTTCTTTCTAAATTTCTTACTCATTTTATTCTGAGTTTGTGCATTTATATTTAGAATCCTGGGTATTTTGATGAAACGGTGAGATAGGCGCTGTCACGGGGCAATGATCTGCTGAAGGATTGTAAAAAGTGGCAGACAATCCTCGGGCTTCATTTTCAGTTGTTAACCTTCACAAAAAATACCTGAACTCCTGTCAAGAGCACACCTTGAGACTTCCACAAATAATATAATTCTTAATCATGATTACAATAATAATAATGGTAATAGTAATAAAAAAAAACAAATCATGTAATCATACTTTTTTGTTTTCAGAGTCAAGGCTTTTGGAGGAGCTCGAACGCAGAATGGACCAGGACGTACAGAATGAAAACAGTGGAAAGAGGGGGGAGAGGGATGGGTCACATCAACCACAGGGTAGAGGGACAAAATAGAGAGAGAACTTGGAGGAATGAGGGACGTGCGGAAGAAAAATGGGGGAATACAGGAAGTGAACGAGACGGATATTTCTCAATCGTTTAAGAAAGTTACCTCTGCCGCCAAAGATTAGGTTTTCACGCCTGTCTGTGAGCAGGATATCTCAAAGAGTTATAGACGGATTCAGATGAAATTTGATGGACAGATTGGGTGTGTGGCGAGGATGAAATGATTCGATTTTGGTGAAGATCTGGATCCGGGCACCAGAATTTTTAAAGTGATTCTTCACCATTGAAAGATAGGGCCAAAAACGATATAAAACACGATATCGAAAGAATTTGTGGACGGATTCGGACTAGACCTGATGGATGAGTTGGGCAGGTGACAAGAACAAGCCGATTAGATTTTGGTTCAGGTCCGGATGCAGATCGGGCCTTTGAGTGAGATATAAGATGTAAACTGTTTAGTCTGACGGAGGTATGCCCTTTACCGAGTGTCTTTGTAGTTTTTACCTGTGATATCGTATCTCAATTGCCTCCAGAGTGATTGAGGTCTAATTGACCTGTTATTCACACACACACACACACACACACACACACACACACACACACACACACACACACACACACACACACACACACACACACACACACACACACACACACACACACACACACACACACCTTATTATGTATAATGGTAGAATTTGGCCTTGCCTTGCTGGTCAGTTGTACTAGTTGGTGATGCCTTCCGTTTTGGATCTGAAGATGGGTCCTATGTATATCCTTAATTTTCTTTGATATTTCAGCAACTCAGATTGACTTCATGATTGGCACTTGGCTTCCCAGGACTCAAAAACTTCACTTAATCAAAAGAAATAGATATGGAGGAGAAGGAAAAATAATTTCATATTTTCATACCATTTCAGAAATTTAAAGAAAGAAAGAAAAAGGATCGTAAGAAGATACGCACGAGGTAAAGACAAGCAAGCTCACCTCTCGCTTCTCAAGGTCATGGTCTTGGCCAGGGTAACCATCACCATCATCATCGGAGAATGACCCAGATTCATCACCAGAGGTCAGCAGTGCTGGCAGGTCGTCCGAGTGATGTAGAGGCGCTGCAGGGAAAGCAGTCACACCCCGTGGTAAACAAGGTGTTGACCGAGAACACATGTCAGGAAAGGTTACAGAACCTGTCAAGTTTTGCGGAGGTGGCGACAGTGCATTCGTATGATCTGTTGTGGCGATTAGGAGAGGCTGCCGCTGACTGCTTGGATCTTTACAGGCAAGAGACAGGTTGATGGGGCAGGAGGGACTGTCACCAACATGAAGCTGAAATTGTCCACAGAAGCTTTGCCCACAGACACCCTTTGTCTGGGCAGCATCAGTACACGATTTGGTGAAGCCATTTTCTGGACCAGAATCAGAAACCATGATGGGCCGGCAACGCTGTGGTAATGAGGCCTGAAAATGAGACCGAGAAGACATGTCATGGGAGGACGACGCTTCCTCGGAAGTGCTACGCTCCAAACCTCGCTGTAAAGCAGCCGCAATTCCTTGGGGACATGTTTGTACAGATGGGCATGATGGTCGCAGCAGTGCACCATATGATGAAAGAACACAGTGTCGGTTTCCTGTATCACATGCAATGATACTGGTGGGAGAAACGGATGCCTTGGGGTTCCCATAATGGCAACGGCTACCGCAAGAAGGTGATTCAAACCGGGCGTTCACGGCTTGGGGTCCTTTGTCTCTGCGATCAGTCGGCGTGCCATCTTGGCACAGCCCCAAAGTGGTCTTATCTACAGCCATGTCAGTCGCCATCTCTCTGTGGCTCCACCAGCCCGAAAGGACTGCTTTATATGTCGCGGTGCTTGTAGGCCTTTGTTCCCTGCAGGCTAATTGGTACTTTCGATACTTTGGACAATGCAATGCAGCAATATCAAAAGCTTCCTGCACATTGTCAGGAGCTGAAGATGGTCGCCAAGGTTTCTCGTCATCGCTTGATGAATGACGTTCTGGTTTGCATGGAGTCACTTCTACTTCAAAAACATCTGAGTCACCCCCATCAGACTGTCCCTCAACTCGTGGCGAGTGAAACTGAAGCTTTTCTTCTTGAGTTTGTTCACCTACATTTCTGGCTGATTCAAACTCCTTAGCGTCCTTGCCGCTCTTGCTTGCATTTCGACATCCATTAGCCCTGATCGTGCTAACAATGACCTTGCAACCCGAGTCAAGGTCACGAAGAGGACAGCGAAGAAGTGAAAATGGTTTTTGGTCATGGAAATTTGTTACCTCTTCCACTGCAAGGTTCTTTTTCAATAAATCCTCCACTTTTACCGTTACTCCTTCACCCCTTTCATTTTCTCCATCTACTACAACTCCAGAATACCTTGCATCATCCACTTCTACTCCTCCTTCATTACTTTTACTATCGCTTTCTCTTTCCCAATTCTCATCGGAGATTATTCCCTCCTGCTCTCCTTCAATGCAGTTAGACTCTACCGCTGGAGACTTGACTAAATTTTCTTGCCATTCTTTTGACTCTTGGCACACACTGCCGTTGTCCAACGGCTCCTCCAGATCACTGCATACAGGAGATGAAGGTACCTGCTCTGTAGAATGCGAGATACAAGTCTGGGAATCATCTCTGTCGGTATCGTTTCCGGGTGACTGGGTTTCTAGACACAGGCTACGGGTGGTAGGGCACTTGAGTGGAGACGTACAGGATGACACAGACGACTCCATTCCGTCCAGCTTGTGCTTGAGGAAGACAAAGCAGGCATCCTCAAGAGTGCGCAGCCGCAGGATGGTGGCACAGCGCGCAATGTCCTTGAAGTTGTTACGACTTATGTGTAACCGACCAGTGTAGGCAAAGTGCAAAACAGGAAGGAAACCCTCTGCCGTGACCTAAGGGCAATAAAGAACATCGTTCTCCAAGTTAGTACAATGTCAAAACTTCAGAAAAAAAAAAAAAACAACAACCTTTGGATCAACATATTGTACAGTTGTGCTTGTACAGTCAAATCAGGTTGCACATTTTTCAACAACGTTTGTGGTGCTGGTGAGGAACTTAAAAATGGCAGATGACAGGTGGAAAGAATGTTTTGCAGGAGTTACAGGTCAAAGTCGCGTTGCAAGAAAAAAAAAAAATTTCCGCTCATTCACACGTAACGACGCCTTGGTGAAGCCTCTTTACAACTGCAGATGTTGATGGGTGCGAGTCCCACCCAATCACAACATTCAACTACTAAGCCTAACCTGTGGAGCACGAATGACTGAATGAATGAATAAATAGAACAAAACAGTATACAGTGGAACAATGGAATGAATTAGCTGAAAATTAGATTTGTAATTGGTAAATGTGTGTAAGTGACATATATGTGCACCATTTTGGTCTACTTGCTTTAATAAAGCTTAATTACTAGGCTTTGGGGTGAAGGAGTGTCCATTTGTGATTCAGCTTCGATAACTCTCAGCGATTGGTGAAAACAATTGGCAGGCACTTCACATTGGGTGGGGGGGGGGGGGGAGTAAAGGTTGGTACAATAGAAAGAGTAGTAAACCGAAGCAGGAATACAAAGGTGAAGAATAGAGGGCAAAATGGTGGATCAGTCACCTCAGACGGTAGCTGCAGGACAGGATGGGGCTCACACTGGGTGGCAAGTGCCATGTGGAAGAAATCGCAAGCGGCGGCAAGTACAGCGCGGTGAGCAGGGAAGTCTTGTCCCCCGGCACGGACTGCCACGTCGCACAGCAACCTGTGCTCGCGCTGTGCATGCAATTCTCCCAATACAGTGGCGGCATGTCGAGATGCTTCGTATACAAAATCTGCCGTGCCGCCGCAACCATCACCGCTGTAACAGTTGGCTGCCTCTCGGCCAGTCTCCATACCGCCCGGTCCGTGGCTGCAAAATAAAACAAATCCTCATCATCATCATCATCATCATGTACTCTATACATGCTCTATACATCTGCCAAAGCAGTTTTTGGCTCGGGATGCAATGCCGGACGGGTCGCCACTCCGACATTGGAAGTCAGGGCAGGAATTTGGAATTTTGGCCAGGGTGCCGCCGATAGCTCACCTACCTCTTCTTCGTCTTTCGAATGCAGCACACGGCTGTGGGTAGTATCATTTGCTTGGGGTGCAGCTGTGCTACTGATGCAGTGCCCCCCAGTAGGTTAGAGCAGGAATTTGTAATTTGGCCATGGTGCCGGTGATAACTCACCAACTCTTCGCCAAAGACATGGTGGGATCTTTAACATCACCGACTGATGCCGGCAGACGGGACATCCAGTTTAACGTCGATCCAAAGGACGGCAAACACATCGATTAATCACTCTACCTGCTAAACACCAGACTGACAGTTTATAACCACGTCGGGATTCAAACCCAGGCTAAACAGCTCAAAGATGAGTGTGGATACCTCTCGGCTATCCTGCCAGCTCTGCAAAATAAAATAAATCAAACAAATAGATAATAAAAGCAAAATTGCTAAACTAGTAAATAACAAAATTGCTAAACTTTGCTAAACTGGTGAACAAAAACAAAAAGAACAAATCCAATAAAAGTCGACCGTAAGTCACAGTTACGTTTGATCCTCCCAGAGGGATTCGTAAAGCTAGAATGTAATCAAAGCAGAAACACCAAGTTAAGTAGACATATCTTACTAATGGAGGCTGCAGGACTTGGTGCAATAGGTCATCCCTTGGAGATGAAAAGTCCAAAGTACTGAGTGTTGGGTGTGCACCATGTGATCAACAGCTTTAACCCTTAAAAAAATTTAAAAATAAATAAAAAGGAACAGCGTGATAGAAGAGATAGATCGATCGATTGATATAATCTCCACTCACGTCTGACCCGTTCACGATAATATGAGGTAAAATAAAAAGGACATTTGGATGGTCAACAGTGGGTTTACATTTTCCACCTCAAAGCACACCCACATTTAACGGGGTGAAAATACACAAAGAAAAGAAGAAAAAAAAATAGTGGAAAGGTCAATAAGTGGTGAACTCATTCTTTCCTTCACCACCAAAGAGTACGTCCGTCTCCTTTCGAACCATTCCGCTATCCTTCCTGGCTACCTGTCATGCAAGGCAAGCATCACTTTGAAGTATACTGCCTCATCGTGTGACTCGTTGGCCGTGCATCATCCTTGATAGACAAGAGGGAATAACACCTGGGTCAAGTTTTATACACTCACAGATCTGAAATACTACGACAACAACAACAAACGAGGAAAATGACAAAACAACACAATCTGCTGTAAAATAAAAAATAAAAAAATACCAACGATCTGATTAGAAAATTTAAAACACTGAAAACAAAACGATCCGACAATTTGCCTGGGTTTTTAATAACGGCGTCTCTGAAGACTGAATTACAGAAACTAGTTCGAGCACAATGAAGTCATCATGAAGATTCGGAATATTCGATCTTCCAACATGTCCTTAATTATAATTGGGTAGTGGAGAAATTCAAATTTTAGGAAATTCCAGAAAGGTGGCATTAGAACCTCAGACTGAGCTAAGTAAATAAATAAATAAATAAAAGTTCCATAATTTTGTTTTTCAGAAATCCTTCGTTTTTGTTTTCTTACGAGCTGAGGAGGAAAAAAAAAGCTTCCAAACCCCAAGAAAATCACCCCCTGATCATAAAACGCCCTGAACAAGTCATGCCATTGTGAAATGGTGGGCATGGTTGTGTGCTTTATTGACCGTTTTTACAGCCATTTTTCCCTGCCGGGCAGGGGTTGGGCTTTTTCTTGAGGCAATGTTTTATGGCCGGATGCCCTTCCTGACGCCAACCCTGGTCGCCTCTTACGACACACAGGGATACGGTACACCTATTCTAACCGGGGCATACACCGGGACCAGTACAATGGTACTCATTTCGCCGACCTCGGAAGGATGACAGGCTGAGTCAACCCCCTGGTGTTAATTCAGCAACCAACGGGGCTTGAACTCAGGGACCCTGGGATCCCAAGCCGCTGCCCTAACCACTAAGCCAACACCAGGTTGTGTGCTTTATTGTAGTAAAATAAAACATATGTGATCATGGTAATATCATCATCAACTACTACTACTACTACTACTACTACTACTACCAGTACCACGCCAATTACTCCAAACTTATATGTGCGGTCAGCAGGGAAAGTTTTTGGCCCAAACCCTGATGTTCAATTGAAAGTGATTTGGGCATGAATTATATGGTATGATGGTAATAACTCGCTGACTCTTCATGAAAGACACATTGGGAGGAGGAGGAGATTGGGATCATCCTCTGTGCAGAGCGTTGGTGCTGCTTAAGCAGTCTCCTTGGCTATTGGGCACAATCCTGGACGGGTCGCCACTCCGCCACAGTACACCAGCAAGCTGGCACTCATTTTGCCAACCTCAGAAGGAAGACAGGTCGAGTAAACCCCACCTGATATTAATTCAACAGCTGAGCGGGATTTAAACTCAGGACCCTAGGATCCAAAGCCCACCACCCGAACCATTAAGCCGACACCAGGCATACCTTGGGAGTTGGGATATTTACCCAGCTTTAATGTCCATCTGAGGGAACAATTGACTAATAATTACACCAATTGTTTTGGCATCAGAATTGGAAGCAAAGGTAGTTTAAAGGCCTTGTAACAAACTTCAGGGACGACACCTGAACATCCTAAAGTTCAAGGACTTCCTAATACAAGAAAGATTAATAAATCTATTACAAATTATTCACAACCCTTTTTTTATCGGAGTTCCCCTACAGGGAACTTTAATGCAGGAGAAGGTCAATAGGCCCATCTCGCCTGCACTATGGTTGCCAACCTACGGGATTGGTTGTTCTATTATCATGCAGTCCACGAACTTTCAAAATGATGTATGAATGTTAAATGAGGCCTTTTGCGCATGCGCTGCATGTGTGGTACACCGACTCGGCAATGCTCGACGGACGCTCTTAACCTGCTGTTCATTGTTACGTGAAATCTGCAATTCAAATTGTCTTTTAAACACAATTTTCAGAATTTGGACGCTCGAGTGGTAATTTCAGAGTGGTTAACCATAATTGTTGTGTTCCTGAATGCAAATCGGAATATTACGAGAAATATCCATGGATGATAGGAGTCGATTGGGTTTCTATCATTTACTGTTTATAATGCACACAAACATAATTATAATGCACGTGCACGCACGCACGCACGCACGCACACACGCACGCACACACACGCACGCACGCACACACACTTCTGTTTTCTGCAATCGATGAAAAGATCAAGTATAATTTATCTTGTGGCCCAGGAACTAAACAAACAAACAAAAAAATTAACTGAAGGGGCACTCACAGCCGATAGAACTCCCACTCCCACCCCGACACCAAACATGATTAATAATAAACACCATCATTTTAAATTTACCCTGTGCATCGACAAGCCCCCGAAATGACCTTCCCGTCGGTGTTCAGAAGCACGAAGGTCTGGTTAGAACGCATCCATCGAGGAAACCTTCAGCCTTTCACAGGTGGACATCGGCGGTAGTTTTTGCATTGCGAACTGTGAGATATCAACTTTTTGGACGAGTTCATCAGGGGGTTCTCAAACTGTCGTTGTGCAGAGGCACACCCTTTTCTCGCAGGCACGCGTGCTTTCAAGTACTTTTGGCTTCTCCAAAAGTTTTTTTTTGTTTTTAGTCGTTTCGTTCTACAATCCGTATCTGGGAGAAAGGAAATACGAACAGGCCGTCACGATTTGCTCAGTTACTTCGGGTTTCTGCGCATGTGCGCCAAACAATCTGGGACGGATCGTCCAATTACGTCAAATCTAAAGCTCTCGATATAATTTTGAATCTTCCGCAATGAAGGCGATGCACAAGGCCTGTTGCTCTCATATTGCAGGCAGGTCTGCGGCCCCTATTTGTTACGGCCTCTCCACCGGTCCAACCTCTCATGCTCTCGCAACCCTCCGAACCTCCCCCAACTCCTCCGAGACTCGTGCGTTCTTTAGGAAACTCTCCAGGTTAAACAGCCTTCCCAAGGTGGTTTAATCTCACCCTTCCCTCTATGGTTTCAAGTTGGCAGTGAAACACCATCTCATGTCATCACCCATGTCTATCCACAATTCTTTCTACCCCCATGAACCCGATCTGACCAAGCCCTCTTACTTGCAGGTACCTGTGCTTCCTCTCCTTCTCATTTCTTATCAGTTCATTCCTTTGACTGCTGCAACCACCTGTGGTCCCACTGCCAGTTTGTTGCCTTTTTACCTTTTGTCATCTCACTCTTGTAGGTAAAAACAAACAAACAATGGATTAGTCTCCAATTTAGTGTCGTTTTAGTCTTTCCATCACAGTCATGTATTCACTCAGTTCCTGCAACCCTCTCAGAAATCACAAACTTCCTCGATGAGCTTTATTCACAAATGGAAGGGCACTTGGATGTGCGCATACCTCCACCACGTAATGCCTGATCCATGAAAACATATCGGGCCCAATATATCATTTGAAACATCATGCTATGCAGTACTGTATCGTTTTTGAGCCCTATCTCTCAATGGTGAAGAATCATTGAAAAAAATAAATACTTCTCGTATCCGGATCCGGATTCGGATCTTCAACAAAATCAAATCAATTCGTCCTTGCCACACACCCGCGTCCACAAAGTTTCATCCGAATCCGTCCACAACTTTTTGAGATATTGTGCTATATATCATTTTAGCCCCATCTCTCAACGGTGAAGAATCATTAAAAAAAAAAAAATTACAGCAGCCGGACCGGATCTGGATCTTCCCAAAAATGTAATCAATTTGTCCTCGTCACACACCCAACCTGTCCACCAAATTTCATCCAGATCCGTACACAAAACAAACAAACAAACAAACAAACAAAGAGACAGACAGAAAGGGGTGAAAACATAACCTCCTTCGCCTTCGGTGATGGAGGTAATAACAATAAAAATGACGGGCAAGAATACCAAATGAATTTATCTCCCGAGCCATTTGCCTCGAGAGGCTTTTCGCTTTCATCGTCTTATCATCCCTGATGAAAGCATAAATGGCAAAAGCAGTGAGAACATCTTGCAAGTTTCTACCCGTGGTTTCTGCCGATGAGAAATTTGCAGCTTCCCACATCTGTGGCCTCATGAAAGCCCAAAAACTGGATGTACGGTACGTCGAACAAAGATATGCCTTTGAAATTAAACCAAACATTTGATTAGACCGCCGAGTCAGGACTAGTCACTACGCACACACGACAACAGCAACTTGGAAACGCAGATCAGAACACTCCTTCGATCGGAATGCCCGAAGATGCCATCACCAACAACAAAAACACAAAACGGGAAGATTGCACTGTCAAAATAAGTTTGGAGGGAAAAAAAAAAACAAGAGAGAAAAAGCATCCCGATGAGTCACATAGTCTGCATCGATCATTTTATTTTGCGTTACTCATCAGGGAGATGGCTGAAGAGGATAGCGAGTCTGCCTGGACACAACAAACCGAAGGGACACAGTGGCACGGAATGTCGATAACTTTCCCCACGGCTCCGATCGTGCGTAACTAGTACCAGGTTTCTTCGCGGGATTGCAGTTGGCGTGCGGCGATCGACAAAAAGTGGTCGCGGAAGGCTATGATTAACAGGTTTTGCCACCGTGACGCACACCTTTGGGTCTTATCGCGTCTCCAAAGAAATGGAGAAGAGAGAGAGAGAGAGAGAAAAAAAAGAGAGAGCGAGAGAGCGAGAGAGCGAGAGAGCGAGAGAGCGAGAGAGCGAGAGAGCGAGAGAGCGAGAGAGCGAGAGAGCGAGAGAGCGAGAGAGCGAGAGAGCGAGAGAGCGAGAGAGCGAGAGAGAGAGAGAGAGAGAGAGAGAGAGAGCGAGAGAGAGAGAGAGCGAGAGAGAGAGAGAGAGAGAGAGAGAGAGAGAGAGAGAGAGAGAGAGAGAGAGAGAGATAAAGCACCCGAGTGTGTGTAGGTGTACTTAGCCTTTTTTATTTTTAAATCTCCGATTTTTGTCTTATCGTTGCTTTCCACTGGTGCTCACTGGAAACTCCTGCACGTTTTTTGCTCGTTCTCAGCTGGCCAGGTGACGTTGGGGAGGTTCGAGTCTTGTTCATAGACTTTGCGGTGACATCAGTTTTCCCTAGCCTTTTTCAAGGCAAAATAAGGAGTCGCGTTGGGATCGAGGGTGAAGGGGGGCAGGGGCTGCTTTGAGAAAAGAAAATGTGGAAAAAATCAAAGAAGGGGAGATGCGACAGAGAAGATAGTTATCGGGTGTTTTGGGTGGAGGGGGGTAGCAAGAAAAGTAAAACGTGTAAGGGAAGAAAAAGGGATGCCAAGGACCTATAAAGAAGAAGGGAACAGGACAAAATTTGTTCCTATTTCTTTCGGTGTGTAGATCACCCACTTGGTGAGCATTCGAAAGTTGATGTCTTTGTTGACCTTTGCGAACTTTACTCGATGTCCAAGAACAAAATTCTGTGAATTGAGAGAAGAAGCGACGTCGATAAATTCCTGCAGTTGCTTCACATCTCATCCAGTGTGACCAGTCCTCATTTTCATAAATGCCAAGGTGAGCCAATGAAAAGAGCCAAGAATTCACAAGGTTTCGGAAAAGTGATGATAATAGAAAAGCTATACGCCAAGAAAACCTATAGAAAACCAAGATGCCAAGGTGAACAACGAATAGCCAAGATCTTGTGAAAAAAGCCAAGGAGTGGTCACAATGATATCGACAATTTTGCTTCAAGTCTTTCATGCAGGTCGTGGTAATAACTACTATTATTACGTACAACTACATTCTATCACGCCTCACGATATAGATTGTGAAGGCACATCAAGCCAACATGCTTTGGAAACCAACTGAGGAGTTAGAAAAACACTTTTGGGGGTGGGGTGGGGGGGGAGGAAGAGGTGGGAACCACCTTGGTACTCCACCCTTGGTGTGGTTGAAGGGTTGGGATGTCCTAACAAGTTTATGGTGGGGAGCTTACATGGCGAGTGGCCAAACTTCGAATGTGTAAGCTACTTGGTGTTACACTGGTTGTTGTGGGCGGTGGGCAGAGGGTGGAAAGGGGGGCAATAACAACAACAAAAAAAATCTGGTCTTGAGCAACGAGAATCCTTTTGATATGGCTTGTAAAGATCGAGGCTCATGGGAGAACGAGGTGATTGAGGGCAAAAAGGCAACGCACTGAGAGTGGGGGCAACGCACTGAGAGTGGGGGCAACGCACTGACAGTGGGGGCAACGCACTGAGAGTGGGGCAACGCACTGAGAGTGGGGGCAACGCACTGAGAGTGGGGGCAACGCACTGAGAGTGGGGGCAACGCACTGAGAGTGGGGCAACGCACTGAGAGTGGGGGCAACGCACTGAGAGTGGGGCAATGCACCGAGAGTGGGGCAACACACTGAGAGTGGGGGCAACACACTGAGAGTGGGGGCAACGCACTGAGAGTGGGGCAACGCACTGACAGTGGGGCAACGCACTGACAGTGGGGGCAATGCACTGAGAGTCGGGCAACACACTAACAGTGGGGCAATACAGACAGTGGGGGCAATACACTGAGAGTCGGGCAACACACTGACAGTGGGGCAATGCACTGAGAGTGGGGAAACACACTGACAGTGGGGCAACGTAATGACAGTGGGGGCAACGCACTGACAGTGGGGCGCAACACACTGACAGTGGGGGGGGGGCAACACACTGACAGTGGGGGAACGCAATGACAGTGAGACAACGCACTGACAGTGGGGGCAACGCACTGACAGTAGGGGCAACGTAATGACAGTAGGGGCAACAGTTGAATCCAACAAGCAAAGAAAAATCAAACAAAAGAAAGACAGGAGAGAGTGAAGGGGAGGAAACCTGCAAGTAAGAGGGTTGGGTTGTGTGGGGTTAATGTGATTGGGGTGGGGGTGGGGGAGGAGCAGAAAAGATGATGATTATGGTGGGGATGACACAAGATGGTGATGCACCACCATTTTGACGACTTGTGATAACAACGAGCCTCTTCAAATATGCCAAAAGACATACATCACAGAACAAAGTACGACATTTGTAACGCAACACCAGCTGACCTGGGTGTTGTTAAGACAAAGATGGTTCTCACAGTGTGCCAATAAATTTCAAGGCCTTGTTATACCCCAACAGTCTTGGCCTGTTGTGGCTAGACCCGTCCACCTGGGGCATACAACATCCAAACACGCCGCTCGGCATTAATAGCAATTTTTATTTATTTACTTTGTTTCCTGCAAAGGATCATTTAATGGAGCCAGGTGAATAAAAGGTTTGTAATCGATATAACGGAGGATGACCTCTCGATCAGCGTATGTTGCCAACAGCATGTCGCGTTGGGCAACGGTGACATCACAACCACAATGCAATCAGGGCGAGCACAATCAGCCATGGCAAACACAAACTTTCCCTGACTAAGCATGTCTGAGACAGTGAACGGAAAGTTGAACAAACAATGAAACAGCAATAAAAATGGTTGGGTTACTTCCAGCCGCACACCACAGGATATTTATTTCTAATCAGTCTCAAACAGAGCGAAATAAGAATGAGCGATGGTGATCGACCAGGTGCCCAAGAGGACGTACACATGGTTGGGGGGTGAGGATGGAAGGGGAAAAAGTTTGTTTTGGAGGAGAAGGGAGTAAGAGGAGGCACGTATGGAGCATACGGGAGGGGAAAGTGTGGGGAGGGAAAGTGTGGAGAGGGCACTGCCCGTAAAAAGTGCATCATATTTGTATATGCATACATACATAACAAATAGATAGCCAACCAAATGAGCTATAAATAATTGCTCGAAAACACCTTGCACTTCATCGAAGCAATTAAAGGTGCTCACTCGGTACGACCCGACTCTTGCAGTTTAACAAAGCAAATGGACGATGTCGGTGGTCGTCTTCATAGAAGGAAGTTTGAGTTTCATGGAAATATGAGTTGCAATTAAAAAAAGCTGACATTGATGTATGTTCATGCTGGTCCAACATTTTCACATTTACAGTGCAACAAGTAGTGCAGAAGCTGTTTATTATCATTTGAGTTGTCTTGTTTGGGTGAGACACCAGACTTGATTATATACAGGCATCATCTGCTTTGGAGGGTCTCCACTGGAAGGCCTGCACTCTGGAGGGCCTCCATTGGAGGGCATCCATCATTCTGGAGGGCCTCCATTGGAAGGCATCCATCATTCTGGAGGGCCTCCATTGGAAGGCATCCATCATTCTGGAGGGCCTCCATTGGAGACTCCACAGCTCTGGAGGCCAGAGGAGTCAACCGATTTTGATGAAACCTGACTGGTAGGTTCATACCAGGATCTAGTTGTATGGTTTTGAGCACCGTTCCTATGGACGCCACCGTTGTCCAGCAACAGGACTTTGAAATTTTTGATAAAATCCGAAAAATATTTTTATATTTTTTTTTTTTCGAAAATCAAAAATCGGCGTCCGCGCTTTTATGCGGACTATAATCAACCTCTTTGTCAAAAAATTTCAGCCCGATCCGTCAAAAACTATGACTAGTATGCAATTATATAGCGACCACCCATGTCGTCTTCCGGCTTGTATATATGTATGTATGTATGTATGTGTATATACAGTATGTATATATATATATATATATATATATATATATATATATATATATATATATATATATATATATATATATATATATATATATATATATATATATATATATATAGAGAGAGAGAGAGAGAGAGAGAGAGAGAGAGAGAGAGAGAGAGAGAGAGAGAGAGAGAGAGAGAGAGAGAGAGAGAGAGAGAGAGAGAGAGAGAGAGAGAGAGAGAGAGAGAGAGAGAGAGAGAGAGAGAGAGAGAGAGAGAGAGAGAGAGAGAGAGAGAGAGAGAGAGAGAGAGAGAGAGAGAGAGAGAGAGAGAGAGAGAGAGAGAGAGAGAGAGAGAGAGAGAGAGAGAGAGGTTGTATGTCTGTCTGTCTGTCCATCAATAGAACCGGCCCCCACCGGTAGTATCCCCATCATATTGCACACCATTGGAATCCTCTTGGCAAATGGAGATGCAAGAAAACATCTTCAAATCTGCAGGGTAGGGGGTTTGGAGTGGAGGGAAGACCCCAATTCTCTGCAAATGTATAATGGAAAGCACCACCTGGTGGTAGACAGTATTACAAATTATCTTTTTGGATCTAAAGTCTAAATTCCTTCCGCATAAGGTGTGGGTACCTCTGCTAGTTTTCTCACCTGTAAGATTCTCACCTGAAGAGACAAGTTTTTCGACCTCGATACAAAACAGATCATTTGTTTCTCATTGAGCGAACTGCTCTCTTGATCATAAAGTATGCATCTGCGCGTAGTTGAGAAGTAAACTCGCCCTTGATTATTTGTGTGTTCACCCATGATGAGAATTTGACAAAAGTCCATTTATTAACTTCTGCAATGTATAGCTGGTGATAATATTTGCAGATAGTCACATGTTCAAAGCATCGTACTCCTTTACTCAAAGTGTTACAACATGCCTCACAAGTTGGCGTGTATCAATCAGTCGTTGGCAGATCAATCAAACGTAACTGAGTTTTTGTCAACTTCAGTCTCATTATTATATATGATAGTTCTAAAAGTATTCAAGATAAATTCCAACACTCTTGGTCTGTGACATCACTGGGGTCTAAGACAACAAACGGGCTTGGGCAGTAAGCCTCCAGCATCACGGTATTTTGTGTTCAAAGAGATTTATGAGATAGGTTTCTCAGAAATGAGCAAGTTTTCAGAATGATATCCACTTGTATTTAATTTGATTTAACAATTGGGGCACTTCTGATGTCATCCATATTCTGATGATGCATTGTGGTTGCTTTCATTGTATTCGGTTGTTTGGAAGAGAAAAAGGTGGGGGGGGTGGACTGCCATGGAACCAGTTTTATTTGCTTGCCAAGTTTTTTTCGTGATATTTGTGACAGTAAGTGTGTCATTTTTGTTTTATTAACTTTTGCGGTTTTAAACCACCAGAGCTACCCCACGTTTACTTATTTAAAGGTGCAGGTGGTGGGTGTATTGCCAAACAGCAGCAGTTCTGACAGTGATATGAGAGACTGTCGGTCTCTGTTTGTGGAGGGGGTTTTGGGTGGGAGATGCATGAGATGTGGCAACATGAGATAAATCGAGTTGAGTCCGACGTTTGTAGTTGTGGGTAACCAAAAGGTAAAATGTTGAAAGCATACGGTAATATGAGGAAGGAACATTTTGGTTTCTCAACGCTCTTCCCTCCCCATTTTGATTTTTAATAAAAATTTATTTTCAAATAAAGTTTATGAAGCAAAGTATGTAATGTCCAAATGATTC
>NC_140975.1:16109819-16112319 GCF_056783735.1 Eptatretus burgeri | reverse complement strand
GTCTAATGAACAGCATGGGCTATGTGAGATCGCGCCAGACGGACAGGTTTGGGAATTCTTGGCAATTTTCTAATTTTTACATTCGTTTGCATGGTGACGTGACACGTCACCGCTGAGAGGCGTAATGACGTCATGACATCATCAGTCATTCCCTGACGTCATTACGTCTGTCGTCGACAGACTGTCACCGCTGAGTGGCGTAATGCCACTCCGAGAAAACAGCGTCTGCAATGTAAAACGCTCTTCTGCACATGCTGACCACCTCAGAAGGTGAATATGACACCAAAAAATGTCACAAGAAACATGGAATATAAAGAAATTCGATAAATCACGTTGTGAACACCGGATATATTGACGTCCTAACGAAACCTCACTTTTGAAACTCGCGCAAAGCGCGGGTTTGGCTAACACACACATATATGTATACATATATATATATATATATATATATATATATATATATATATATATATATATATATATATGTTGTCCTTGCAGTCCTTGTGCAACTTTAAAGTTTTAGAACTTTTGATGTACACATGATAGAACCAAGCTGTATAAGGCCCATGAAAGCACAATTCTTAAAGTTTGTAATCAATATAGTTCAAATATTGAGGCTTAAATATAACCACCATTTTTCGTAATACATCGTTCAATCCGTTTTTCCAACTTGTTGAAAACTTTCGCCAGTTGCTGCTGAGTGATGTCATGAATTGCATTAGCCCTCCGTTCATCCAAAGAATGTGGTTTTGATGAGGAAACATGCAGTTTTACATATCGACATAAAATGTTGTGCAATGGTAACAGGTCAGGCTAATGAGGTGGTCCACGGCTAACGAGGTGGTAACCAAGCAACTGGTTCATGTCCACCGATTCACTTGTCTGGGAAGACTTCATCCAACAACCATCGCATATTTGAAGCATAGTGCCAGGTAGCTTCATCTTGCTGGTCCAAGGATATACATGAATGACTTGATCATCGTTTGGGAACCAAATGCGGTCATTGTGGTGGTGGACTTTACCACTGATGAAAAGTTGCCTCAGAAAATGTTATCTCGTCAAGAAACCCAGGGCAATTGTGGATTTAATAACAGCAATAACAACAACATTCATCACAACATTAACAACTAGAAGGGCACTCCGTCGAGCGCATACCTCCGCCGCGCAATGCCTGATCCAATAGAACATATCAGGCCTCATAAATATATTGTTTTTAGCCCCATCTGTCGATGGTGAAGAATCACTTTAAAAATTAAATAAATCTCGTTTCTGGATCCAGATTCGGATCTTCACCAAATTCGAATTAATTCGTCCTTGTCACACACCCAACTTGTCTATAATATTTCATGCGAATCCGTCAACAACTTTTTGAGATATTGTGCTATATATTTGTTTGGCCCGATCTCTCCATGGTGAGGAATCACTTTAAAAATTATCAGATTCGGATATTCACCAAAATTGAATCAATTCGTCCTTGTCAAACACCCAAATGTCCACCAGTTTTGTCCGAATCCGTCCACAACTTTTTGAGATATCATGCTATACATAGTTTTTAGTCCAACCTCTCAATGGTGAAGAATTGCTTAAAAAATTCTTGTAGGAGAGGAGGGGGATAAAGGATGAGAGAGATTTATTAATTTATCCAATGAATGGTAGTTGCATGAATGGACCATCCTCGAAGATGAGTTTGGGGTGGAGTGGGGGGGTGGCAAGGGAAGGGGGGGGGGTTACTTGATGAGGTAACAAATTCTCCCATATTTGCCTGTATAATAAATAAATAGCAAATTAACCAGGGCCAGATCTCACTTGGCACACTTGTGTGATGGTTGTAAGGAGCCAGTTGTAAATATAATTGTTGGGGCAACTCTTCAGCAAAACGGACAGCATTAAATTTGAAACATGTGGACCTTGTACCTGGCATCAATCCAAAAGTTGTGGAAGGAGTATCAGGGCACCCACAACAAGCTGCAAACGTTTCCTTGACTGAGAACCAACCCGGGATAGATTGCCACTCCATCGCTGGATGCTGCATGGCTATTTAATGAGAGCAGGAATTTGCAATTTGGTCAGAATATTCAAGTACTCGGCTACTCTTTTGAATGGTGCGAGTGGTCTTTAAGGTCCATGAGTGAATGCAAGCAGATGGGACATCCTGCTTATACTCTGCTCTGGAACGCAGCACTGTCACTGTTGCAATGGAAGCCTTCCAATGGAGGTCCTCTTGAATGGAGGCCTTTCAATGGAGGCCCACCAGAAGGGAGGCCCTCCAGAAGGGAAGCCATCCAATGGAGGCCCTCTAAAAGGGAGGCCTTCCGATGGAGGCCCTCCATAAGCGAGGTCTTCCGATGGAGACGGCAGGAAGGGAGGTCGTCCAACTGAGGCCCTCTAGAAGGGAGGCTAGGTCAGGACAGGTATGGGAGCATGTGCCAGACCAGCACGTCGCTACGTCCACTTTCCGCTGGAACTCCAGGGGCCTCCGTCTGGCCATCGCCCAGGCAGA
>NC_140975.1:15987319-16104819 GCF_056783735.1 Eptatretus burgeri | reverse complement strand
TCCATCTGGCGGTCGTTCCTCGCCCCCGAACCCGGCACCACAACAATTGGTGTCAGGAGTGCGATTTGGTGGTGAGTTGGTGGTGGTTCTTACATCCCTAAAAGGGGTAGTGACTGAGTGTGGAAGAGATATGGAGGGATGTGTATGGTTGTTATTTTGAGCAGTCTATGTTATGAGGCTAGTTGGTTGGTTGTGTGTGGTGTTTTTTTGTGTGTTTAGTGAGTTTTGTTGTTGAGTGGTGCATGTTGTAAGATTGGGTGGTTGGTTGGTTGCTCCAGTTTATATTTTTGGAACTAGGGATTCTTTGGAGTGGAAGCTGTTGTTATTTGTGTTCTCGGTGAGAGAGAGGCTAGGGGTACGTATGTATTTAAGTATACTTGCTGCATGAGTGCCCCTGCTAGCCCACCTTAGCTAAATGTATCAAGGTTGAAGGGCCAAAATGGGATAATGCTGAGGATTTCAACTGAAGACCTGGTCAGCAAGGCACACTTGTGGTCCAGGGGTGTTTTTAAACTGTGTATACACATATATATATATATATATATATATATATATATATATATATATATATATATATATATATATATATACATACATGCATATATACATACATACACAAGCTGGTAGGCGACATGGGTGGTCACTATATAATTGCATACTAGTCATACAGTCTTCGACGGATCGGGCTGAAAATTTTTGACAAAGAGGTTGATTATAGTGCGCATAAAAGCACGCAAGCCGATTTTTGATTTTCGAAAAAAAAATATATATAAATATTTTTCGGATTTTTTCAAAATTTTCAAAGTCCCATTGCTAGGCAATGGTGGCATCCATAGCAACGGTGCTCAAAAGCATACAACTAGATCCTGGTATGAACCTACCAGTCAAGTTTCATCAAAATCGGTTGACTTCTCTGGCCTGCAGAGCTGTCCATTACATACATACATATATACAGACGGAAAACCTGAGAATAACGGAGGTCTAGCGACCACTATATATATATATATATATATATATATATATATATATATATATATATATATATATATATATATATATATATATATATATATATATATATATATATATATATATATATATATATATATATATATATGTCGGCGGGATGACAAAACGAAAATCCGATGGCGCTCACTTACACTTCCTCACTCATCGGCGGTCTGTCGGCGACTGACAGCTTCTGCAGGCGGGAAAATATTCACGCATACGAATAAGGATCGCCTACATACGTGCACCAAACCACGCTTCCCAAGCTTCATTTGTTTACGCACGAAAAATTAAGGTTGGATACTTTTTGAACACACCTCGTTTATGTACAGATATATACATACATATATATGAATGTGTATATATGTATTTATATGTATATGTATACATATATATATGATGTAACATACTCTTTACAGAGCATTGGTACTGCTGAAGCAGTTTCTTAACAAAGGTGAAACAGTGTGGTTTGCCATTGCCTTCTCAGCGTAGTTTGTCCATGCTCTATCCTTCTAATTTCTGAATGTCAATTAAGGAAGCAGCACATACCATTCTTCTTTATAAAGTCTTTGGTATGACTCAGCCCGGGTTTGAACCACCGACCTCACATATTCCGAGCAGACGCTCTTACGATCACACAACCAAATCTGCTATGGTTTCATTGCACCCCCCCCTTTACTTTTCACGTTTTTTTTTTTGAGACGTGTAGTGTAAGGTAAGGTGGGTATGTATCGATAAGAAGAAGTGGGGTATTATGCGTTTGATTATATGATGGGATGTGCGATAATGATTATGAATTTAAGATAATTTACATGAAAGCCTCAAGCAAAGAAGGTAAGCATCTCTAGGTAAAGCGATAAGCTCGGAGTAAAGAGCGAGAAAGTGTGATTGCATTGTCGAATTGACTGACTGTGGACACAACCGAGGTCACGACCCAATTGATGTGGACCCACTGTTTATTCTAGGGTTCCAGGGGTTCTGGGAAGAAAAGGTCGAAACCTCGATGAAAAATGGAGCCCAACTGATGATCCAGCCAGGTGGAGAATGGGTCAATCAGTTGCAACTTACCAAAGTTTATATTTTAGGCATTTAAATATTTTGAGGTTTGCCAATAGAACAAAGTTGCGTCGGGTGTTGGTATAATTTATAACGTCCTTTAAATGTTCATTTAATGCATTAGCAAAAGGTATCACTGTAAAGTGATTGCAATTGTTGTTCGGAACAGCTGTATCTGAAAGAAACAGTGTGTGTGTGTGTGCGTGTGTGTGTGTGTGTGTGTGTGTGTGTGTGTGTGTGTGTGTGTGTGTGTGTGTGTGTGTGTGTGTGTGTGTGTCATGATACCACATTTTTGTCAAGTACAATACAATGTGAAAATGTCCATCAAACACAATTAAATTACAAACTTTAAGAAGAAACAAAAACAATGCCGTTGCACGAGATAATCTTCTGCCAAACTCAGGTCCGGAGCAGGGGATCCTTTGTCGAATCTGTTTGCATATACTGTCATATCGACACTATGTCGTTTTCATATACCAGCAGAGGATGTAACCAATATCACACCAAACGCATACGAACCACCTCACACGTTTCGCTTCGATACGCCAGGTACCTCCGCACTCACCTGCCGTCGTAGATCAAGTTCCGTACGCCAGGCGGTTCCCAAACACCGGCACCGAGTCCGAATGACACAGCTACTGGCCTTGATACTGCACCGGGAAGCTCGATTGCACCGCTCGACGATGGTTCCACCGCCGCTCTGTTGTTGTAGTAGTTTCCAGCCAATACCACTGAACGGGAAGTTCTTTTTTCCATGTTTTTTTTTTTTTGCTTCAAGGCGTCATATGTACATATTTCATCCCCTTCAGTCTTTTCTTCAGTATGTGAATAAAGGAATTTTTACTTTATGTCCCGAGGGGGGGGGGGATGGGGGTTGAGCTAGGGGTGTGAAGGGGAGGGGGGAGGGTTGTGGGATGAAATATTAATTCGGAGATAGTAAATCGGGGGAGATTGGGAGGAAGGGTGCTCACCTGTCGAGACGATAATAAATGGAGCAAGCAAAGAAATGCAGGTGTAAATAAATTTTGGAGGTGATAGGGGGGAGAGGGTGGGGGGGGGAGGTGGGAGGCAATGTGGGAAAATAAAATGAATGATAAATTTAAAAGAAATGTGAAATTATGAAACAACACAAAACAGACAACAACAAAAAAGTGCAAATGTACAAATTTGGGAACAGCAAGAGAAAAATAAAGGAAGAGGGATATAAATAGATAAAGCGTGAAATAAGAAATGGTTACAAATCGGTCTCGGATTCTCAGTTTGCTCGAACGTTACTTGAAAAGGGAGTTGTACAATTAACACCTGATCTCAAGGGCATTTTGGAAATGAGGCAGGAGAGCAAGAGTGGGAGAAAGGGAGGGCGAAATGAACGAACGGACAAACAAACAGACGGCACAATTGACGTGATCATAAGGGTCATAAGGAACAATGAACGTGTGAAAGGAGGTGTACGCCTGGTACGTTGATCGAGGAAGACCGCATCAAGCAAATATCTACTTATTATAGTCTTGCTGAAGTCCCTGGGTCCCAAATCCAGCTCAAGTCTCCACTTTGTCGTGATGGAGAGCCTGCGGTGACAATTCCACTGTGACGATAAACAGGATTCGTACAAGTACAAGAGCCAATGCAAGTCGAACATAGACTTTATCCAAGCCGCTGGCCTCACGGAAACGAAGGAAAGGAAACTGTGCAACTGGCTTCGCATTTCCTTCCAAACATAGTGTGCACCGTGACGCCGTACAGTCACAATGGTGGCCTCGAACAATGTTTTGGACCCATCCCGATGGAGATTCGAACCTGGAATCCAAAAACCCGATAATAAGCATGTTACAACAATGATGATTGCCATTATTATTACAGTAGTAGGAAGTCCGGTCAAGTGCCCGATTCAAAATCTGTCAATTAACCGTGGAATTAGAAGAGTGAAAACTTGTTGTGCCTTGATTTACTAAGAAGGGCCCTCAGTGGTGGAAAGGTTAGAGTACCCGTCCGCTCTGAGTCTGTGAGGTCGGCGGTTAGTACCCCGGCAGAGTCATACAAAGGAAGGACTTTAACAATGGTCAGTGCTGCGAGAGAGAGAGAGACAGAGAGAGACAGAGAGAGACAGAGGGAGACAGAGAGACAGAGAGACAGAGAGACAGAGGGACAGAGGGACAGAGGGACAGAGGGACAGAGGGACAGAGGGACAGAGGGACAGAGGGACAGAGGGACAGAGGGACAGAGGGACAGAGGGACAGAGGGACAGAGGGACAGAGGGACAGAGGGACAGAGGGACAGAGGGACAGAGGGACAGAGGGACAGAGGGACAGAGGGACAGAGGGACAGAGGGACAGAGGGACAGAGGGACAGAGGGACAGAGGGACAGAGGGACAGAGGGACAGAGGGACAGAGGGACAGAGGGACAGAGGGACAGAGGGACAGAGGGACAGAGGGACAGAGGGACAGAGGGACAGAGGGACAGAGGGACAGAGAGACAGAGGGACAGAGGGACAGAGGGACAGAGGGACAGAGAGAGAGCGAGAGACAGAGGGACAGAGGGACAGAGGGACAGAGGGACAGAGAGAGAGAGAGACAGAGGGACAGAGGGACAGAGGGACAGAGAGAGAGAGAGAGAGAGAGAGAGAGAGAGAGAGAGAGAGAGAGAGAGAGAGAGAGAGAGAGAGAGAGAGAGAGAGAGACAGAGAGAGAGAGAGAGAGAGAGAGAGACAGAGAGAGAGAGAGAGAGAGAGAGAGAGAGAGAGAGAGAGAGAGAGAGAGAGAGAGAGAGAGAGAGAGAGAGAGAGAGAGAGAGAGAGAGAGAGGGTGGAGAGAGAGAGAGAGAGAGAGAGAGAGAGAGAGAGCTCAGACAACCAATCATGGGTTGGCAACCATTGTGCAGGTTTAATGGGCCCAATGCCCTCCTCCTGCGTTGAAGTTCCTTGGAAGGGATCTCAATATACTTTCATCATTATTATGGAACACATGGTCGTTGGGAAGGAAAATTAAGCTGGCTATTTTGGCTAGCTGGCTGACCCACTGATGTCGAAGAGCCAAGAGTCGAATGTAGAGTGACGGTTTTGACCCGTTATGATTTCAGATTCCATACACGTGACAGCTTTAACAAAATAACATATATAATATATTTTTTTGTATTTTTTTTAAACTTTAAGCATGTCAAGTCTCCAAAAGGAGATATTATCAATTATCATTATTGTTGTTATACAATGCAGTGTGATTATGTTATTTCCTCGTTACAAGTCCCATTAACCAAAAAAATAAACAAATTGGGCAAACAAGACGTCAGATAATACAATACAATGTCTTCTGTGTCAATTATACGATTAAATTAAAATAATAACGAAATGATTCCTTTTTAAATCATAATTATATTTAAACACTGACTTTGAAAGCAGCAGAAATACTCAGAGGGAGAACATTATGCATTTATTCATCAAGATAACGATATTAATTGAAAAGGGTAATTCAGCAGATAGCGTGGGCTCTAGGATAACGGTCGAGCTGCTGGGGTGGTGGGGATGATCGGAGGTAAAACGTTTCCAAATTGAAGCCATATTTCTGTGCAAGACCCGACCCTTCGATTCGTACTTGAGACCCCATATTCCCGGATTCTTCGGTCTGTGGTCACGCACCACTGACCCTCTCCTCCATCAACCCCCACGCGTTATCAGTTGCCTGCAAAGCCCCCCTCATTTTCCCACCCCCACCCTGACCCCTATCAAGGCAGCTGCTTTGTGGGATGGTCTACAAATAGGATGGCCTTCAAAACGCAGAGATTGTACCCAAAGACGCTTCAGAGAAATGCATCATTGTGATTGGATTGTCCATCCTAAGCAGGTACGAGTCTTGCTTCACCATTCTGTTGGTCATGAGATCTACTTAACGAGAAAAAGACTTCTGGTTCCACGATGTCGAAGTCCTTGGGCCGCGATGGATTGGAGCGCTTGCTTGCCGTGAGAACGTCTGAGATTTCATGTCTGCCGATTATCTCGGGGCCAACTTTCAATAAAAACAAACAAAACAAAACGATCATTGCAGTTCAGTAGTACCTGGCCGTGAAACCCAGATTGAAATGGAAAGTGCCAAAACAATCGACGGGATCACAATGAGAATCAAACGATGCAACTCAACGAGCAACACAGCACGACAACTACATTCCAACAACTTAGCTCGACATCGATGATTCGCCAATTCAATTGACGATATCATTTTCATTTGGAGGAAAATCATGCAAGTGGGCAATCGGCTTCACTCACTTCCTGACATTGCACATCAACCTGGATACTTCCAACTCCCTTCTGGTTGTGAGGAACGATGTTGCACGTTTCGTCTACCACCATAAAGTTTTTCATAATCAGATCGTGCACGTCAAAGCATTCCCTGACCCGCCACCCAGAGCAGACACATAAATGTCCATAGATTCAAATGTGTTCGATTGACTGGCAACACACTTCTCGCTTGATATACGACAAAGCCTCTCTTTCCACACTGCTTTCAAACACTGGTGTTCAACTTTGTCATCGCCGAAATATGCGTGATCCCCTAAAAGTGGAACCCGTGTTATACCGCAATAAAGAGACCACGACACAATGTGGCATGCTCATCAAACAGTGTGTCGATCGCAGAATAACATTCCCAACAGAAATTCCAAGATGGGAACCTTCTCTTAGATAAACTTTTCAAATGCATTTGAACCACCCCCACCCATCCCAAAATTTTGCTGATGTTTCCATCTTGTCCACCCTTGCGTTCTCCCCAACCCAATCGTTACCTGCATCCCTTGTTTGGCTGTGTCCGTCTACCTTCTTCCTCCGCCCTGCTATTGGCGTTTACCATTTCTCCTGCGGTTCCCTTTGTTACGTTGTGTCCTGTTCTGTTCTGTTCTGTGTCCTTGCACTTCCACGAGCTTAGACTATATATAAAAAACACTATATATATATATATATATATATATATATATATATATATATATATATATATATATATTTGTATATACTGTATGTGTGATGTCTCTGCGTGCACTAGTTGGGCGCATTGGTGGTTAAGGCCCGGTCACACCTTGACGTTTTAGCCAACGTATGCCGATTTTTGAATTTTTTTTCTAAAACGCTGGCACACGTTGAATACGTTATGGGTAAGTTTTGATAACATTGAGAGCACGCTGAAAAAAACTGCCATACGTCGTTGTACGTTGGCTTTAAACGTTGTACTTTTTGGTTGTCCTCAAATTTTTTCATGCTTGAAATTTCACGACGTATGCCGGCGTATGACTCACACGTTCCGCTACGCTGGCCACAAGTTGTATGCACGGTCTGCGATCGTTGACAGACGTCAACACATGCTACTTGTAAGTTAATCATAAGTTGAGACACGCCGAGGTAATGTTTAGCGTACCCGAAACTTATTTCTAACCTATGATTAACGTGTTGTTGGCACGTTACGCGATCGTTGCCACACATCGACAGACGTTACTTTTAAGTTACTCATAGGCTGAAAGACGTCGGTATAATGGATCGTCCTTGCGTCAACGTCCACGGCCAGGACACTTATTTGCAGCATTCTTCAAACTTTTCTTCGGCATGACGAGGATGTTCACACTTCGATGTCTAGCTTGGCTAGGATTCCAATTGTCCATCGGCAGCGTCTATTTAAAATAGTCGAGTTTGAGCGTTTTAACACTTTCAGAAGAAACGCTTCAAATTTCAAAACCCCAGCGTCAAAAAACAAAGGCGAGTGACAGCAATTTAAATCGTTCATTGTAAACAATGAAAATAGCTGAGTGGTACCGTTTAAAAGTCGTTGAGTGTAAAAAAAATCCAATTGTTGAGCGCAAGCGTCTACTTTCAATAGTGGGGTTTGAGCGATTTAGCACGTTCAATAGAAACGATTAAAATTTCCGAGCGCTAGCGTCAAAAAACAAAGGCGAGTGACAGCAATTTAAATCGTTCATTGTAAACAATGAAAATGGCTGAGTGGTACCGTTTAAAAGTCGTTGAGTGTAAAAAAAATCCAATTGTTGAGCGCAAGCGTCTACTTTCAATAGTGGAGATGCAGCCATTTAAATCGTTGAGTGGCAGCCTATGAATAGCAAACCCTACGTCACCAGCAAAGATAAACTGCCGCACGATATGGATAAGTTAGGCTATCGTTGGGCATAGTTTGTGAACGCCGGCTTCACGATAATTATTCGTTGGTATAACGTATCTATAAGTAATCAAAGCGCTCTATGCACATTATTAGTTAATTGTGCATTTGTCCAACCCGTTATGAATAGACCTAAATCGTAAAAACAAGCGATAGCTCATTGTTGAAAAAGCCCCATAAAAAATTAGCCGCGAAGAACTTCGAACAATGGTGAAAAGATGTCTCCTACCCGTGGACACACGGACGCAAGGACGATCCATCATAACCCACACCCTCCCCCTCACACTCACCTACTACTGCCAACATGAACAAACTACTACTAATACTAATACTAATACTAATACTGATACTGATACTGATACTGTTACTGCTGACATGGACATCGACTCAAAAAGGACTCGAGAACACTGTTGGGTTCCCCTTTTATATACCAATTCCCAAAACCGCTGGGAACACGTCTTTATAAGGCAGTTGTAAGCTAGAAACACGTTCATTTATTTTTTTTGTCGACCGGAAGACGTCATTGGAATACGTCTACATACGTCGATGTGTGTTGGGACTACGTAAAGAATTGGTTCAAAGCACGTCAAACATAAGTTAGAAATAAGTTTCGCGTAAAAAAGACATTACCGCGACGTGTTTCGACTTATGAGTAGCTTATAAGTAGCCTTTGTGGACGTGTGTAAGCGTCCACATATCGTGTGTAAAACTTATCCCCATCGCATGCGGAACGTGTGTCATACGCCGAGTACGTCGTAAAATTTTGAACATGTTTAAAATTTCTTGACGTACTCTACTTACTACGACGTATGATAGCGTACTTTAGCGTTGTACTCACGTATACCAAACTTACTCATACCGTATTTGACGTGCCCCAACGTTTTAGACACATTTCTCTTAGGTCGGCATACGCTGGCAAGATCGCCAAGGTGTGACCGCGATGTTGGCACTTCCATTTCTACGGCAGTTATGATTCGAATCGTTGTGCGTCAGCCTTTTAATAGGCTACGTCACGACATCATCGGCGATGCGTGCAACGCGCTATGCCTAAGTTAGACTATCGTTGGGCATCGGTTGTGTAGGCCGACAACAGGTTCAGCATTCGTTGGTATAAGTTATCTATAACACAACGAAACGTTCTGTGTTGTTACCAATGCGTTATACATAAGACCAATCCGCTTTGAATACGTCCGAATCTTTACAAAAAAACATCAAAAGTTCAACGTAAGCCAGCGTTTTACATACATTTTAATACCTTGCCATCACTGGCTAAAACTTCAAGGTGTGACCGGGCCTTTAGTGAAGCTGTGGTCTTCGACTAATGGGGTTGTATTATTGCTGTCATAGATGGATCACGGAAGATCTGTTTGATGCAAAGATACCAGTTGGTGTGTGTGTGTGTGAGTGTGTGAGTGTGTGAGTGTGTGAGTGTGTGAGTGTGTGAGTGTGTGAGTGTGTGAGTGTGTGAGTGTGTGAGTGTGTGAGTGTGTGAGTGTGTGAGTGTGTGAGTGTGTGAGTGTGTGTTGAAATACAAGCTGAGAACAAAATGATTTTTCGATTGAAAAATCAGGGTTGATGGAAGAGCTAGACAACGAAGGATGGGAGAATATCTTGCCAATGGTGACCGAGACGAGCATGGGATGTAGAACAAACAGGATTCATGAAAACAGAGAAGAATGCAAATAGGTGTGTGCATGTGCGTGGAAGGATTAAAGGGTATGAAGGATGGTGGACTAGAATAGAAAACCAATAGGGAGATGGAGGTGAGCTGTCACCTTGAAGAACTGGAGTGAAGAGCAGGACCGAACAAACTGATCGATCTTTGTGCCCTGTTTGTGGATAAAGACAAAGCCAACTGCAGAAATTTTGACGATATTGGGGTGATCCCCCATTGTCAGGGTTGCAGTGAGATGAGAGGTGAGGTGCGAACAAGAAAGGAGGACCTGAGGATCTATTCTTGTCAAGCAAACACAGTTTAGGTAGACACAACGAAGCAAAGGGCTCCAAGAAGAGAAGAGAGACGAGTCAGAAAGCTCAGCTCTCCGATGAGACTTATTGCGCTCTTGTTTGCTTTTTTGTTATTTTCTGAGCAGCCTGGAAGTTCCCCTCAATCCATTTGCCAAGTTGTGGTGTACTGCTTCATATCGCCTAGCATGCCACACATCTCCATGTGTACCAGTTCTGATAAAAAGGCTGGGATAGCAGCAAGAAAATTCAGGAAAACTGGTACATCAACGCAAACAGGTGTTTTGGGGAGCAACCCCAGGTTGAATCAAATTTGAAGCGGAAGAGTCAGATAATGACTCGACTTTAGCGGAGAAATTAGGAATTGTGAATCAGGCCAGCCAGCCAGGGCAAACTCTGGAACTTCAGCAACTCTCTGACTACAGCCAATGAAATGGATACTTTTAAGTGGGCATGATCAAACGGAGCATTAAGGGCAGAGGAAGATTGGACATGACCAGATAAAGCAGAAAAAGTAGCTGATTGGCAAATTGTGACATCTGCTTGTTGGGGTCAAGCCCCGTTGCCTCATGGATAGCTTTTCACAGCGACATCATGATTAGAAGGGTGATAAAGAGGATCTAGTTAATCATGAGGTCTGTAGTTTTGCCTCTCATTACCCCATGCAAACAAAGCGAAAAACAGGGTTAAGCAATTGGTTCACTTCTGTCTGTCTGTCTGTCCTGTCTAAAAACGTCAGTTTATGATCGAGGAACAACTTAATTTAAATTGAATGTGAGATTTTGAACACGAATCGGAACATGAATCGGAAAAGGAACCTGTAGTTTAGCAGTACTTTGGCTCTGAATTTGTCCCGATTACACATGTGCAGAGAGGAGTGAGATTAAAAAAAAAATTCATCTGTCTGCCTGTCTGGCAGCCAAACAAAATTTAAAATCATTTCAAACAGGAAACTTCCTGTTTTTAAGGTCATAAAACACACAAACAACAGGCATGAAGACCTAATGTAGTATGTTATAGAAGGTATGCCTGGTGTTGGCTTAATGGTTCAGGTGGCAGGCTTTGGATCGTAGGGTCCTGAGTTCAAATCCCACTCAGCTGTTGAATTAATACCAGGTGGGGTTAACTCGGCCTGTCATCCTTCCGAGGTCGGCAAAATGAGTGCCAGCATGCTGGTATACTGTGTCGGAGTGGCGATCCGTCTAGGATTGTGCCCAATAGCCAAGGAGACTGCTTAAGCAGTACCAATGCTCTGCACAGAGTATGGTACCAATCTCCTCCTATAGAAGGTGGTGTAAAAGACGTTGTATCAACAGCGGTAAAATTCAGAATTTTTTTTTTCGACGACCTTTAAAATCTTCATTTTCTTTCAATTAAATAATATACTTTAACACTGCAGAACACAACTCGCCTTGTTGGCACTTTCAAAACCCTTCAGTTTAGTAGTACTTGGACAAAACATTATGGCATTTTACGTCATCTCGACCAATCAAATTTACCCAGGTCCTTGCTTCTCAAGACTGCGTGGGGTTAGGTGTTCTATGAACTTTCTCGTTTAATCTCATGATTCTGCGTGCACGTTACATTGTGACACAAAGGGTGATTCAAAACGTCCGTCAATCTGGAAACCTCGTTTAGGGACACTGCTGAATGAAAACAAGCTCTATAATCAGGTAATGCTGTCGAACCACCTCTTAGTTTGATGTTATGTTCCGACAAGAAACCACCGTTCTGGTGCTGCATTATGAAGTATGAAGAACGCAACAATGAGCAGCAGAAAGCTATTGTCTCCAAGCAGACTTATCAGTATGACCAGTGGAGATAAGTCTTCAAATCAATGCATCCGTTGGACAATGTATTGCCGCAGGTAGACCCAAGTGAGCTTTTCAAGACAATACGACAATGACCAATCAACCTGGGGACCGCACCAAGCGGTGCGAGACAGGGTTATTGGAGGTTTCGGAAAACATTACATGAGAAAACGTTGCACGAAGAGCTCGCAACAAACCCTTCAACTTAAAGTCTCTCGGTGGAAAGTCTCTTTCAAGGTCTCCATGAAAGTGTGACCGGCAAAGCGAGCGGTCTATAGTTCCAACCTCAAATGTTTCAGGAAAGCTAAGCTGACTGCGGTCCTTATTATTTCTACTGTTATTAATTGGTCACAGGATACGTGTGGAAAAAGTAACCACAGTGAACAGGAAGCGAAAAGGAAACAACACATGTGTGAGGTTCTAACTTACGATGCCAACCTACAGCTGACGCATCAAATTATTCAGTTTGAGACGTCATCAGCGGAGAGCAACAAAACTGCAAGTCAGAAGACCTTTCATTGGTCCTGTTTGCCACACTCCTCCACAATCAGACAACGAGGCAAACGTTTCCTCTTCAGAGCATCAGAAGAGATGGAAAACTCCAAACAGGAAGATTATCAAACACTGATTTTGATAACCCCAAATAGACCTCGATAATAAGATCAACACCTGCCCCCCCCCTCGCCTCTCACCCCGCTACCCCTCCCTATCCTACTCCTTCCTCCACCGTCATAACATCTCCCCAGTAGGAAGGTGTGCTCCAAGATGGAACACCTTGGCTAGTAGTTTAATTTTGAGCGATTACAAATATACCACCACTTCGTACTATGAGTCACCCACGGTAGAAAAGTTATTGAGGTTAATCGGGGTTTATCAAAAGGTCAACAGACCAGTGGAACTTATAATAGGAATTTGAGAAATGCACGGTGGACCGTCATTCCGATTTGGGTTTTCTCATCGATAGCGACAATAGATCGTCCGTCAAAACTTTCCCATCTTTCACCAAAGCGTATGACTTTAAATTTCCCTCAAAGTTTGCGATCACCTATTCAGGCTCAAACCAGGACCCCAAACTTTATCGGAGGATTTGAAGTTAAAGTTTGCACGGACGACGGCACCCTCATCAAAAACTGCAAAGCGTTTATTTTGAGGCACTGTTAACCCTCATGTCAAGGCTCGAGTCAAGGGTCAATGGCCAAGCTTCATTAAAGCCGTTTTATTCAGCGTCGAGCAGGTGACAGGCTTGGTACGCCGTGAAACGTACACGTAATGAACGGTAGTGCAGCTTCTGGTGGTTGAACTGATGGCGATTCGCCGTGCTGCTGCAATGCGTTTCGAGATTGCTGGGGTGGCTTATTGAGGTTGCAAACACGGACTTGAATGATGTGTCAGGTCCCGAGTCATTTCAAGTCTTTTGCTGGCGAGTCTTCAGCCTCAATTCAGAGACACTTATGTAATGACATCACGTCAATGGTGTGAGACTCGAGTCATTAAGTGATGAAGGAGAAGTTCAGACTCCACTTCGAAGAGATTGAACTTTTCTATCGCGTGCGGCCAAAAACAATTGTTTCATAATTATTGTCTTCACCACCAAAGGTCGACTGAGTTTATCTTTTCACCCTTGTCTGTCTGTTTGTAAGCAGGATATTTCGAAACATTGGACACAGATTCGGACGAAAGTTGCTGGACAGGTTGGGTGTGTGACGAGGACGAAACGATTCGATTTCGGTGAAGATCCGGATCCGGACACTGGAATTTTTAAGTGATTCTTCACCATCGAGAGATGTGGCCAAAAACGATATCTCAAAACGTTTATGACAAAACTTAGTGGATGAGTTGGTTAGATAGCAAGAACAAGCCGATTCGATTTTGGTTAAGGATGTCGATCCAGCCTATCGGTGGGATACAAAATGTAAACTTTGTTATGTTGCTTAAATGTAAACACATGATGTCCCCTTTGTTATGTTGTGTCCTCGCTCTTCCACGAGCATTGACCGTGTGTATTAATTCTTCAGCCTGGCGGAGGTGTCGCGCTGCCGAGTGCCGTTCGAATTCCACTTGAAGTTGTTGTGGGGAGCTCAAGTAAACGAAGAAAAAGAAGAGAAGTGCTGTCGGAGGGAATAAAAATAAAACGGACGGAGCATCTAGCATTGCTGGAGCCTTGCCAGGGTCAAAGAGATTACAGTAGATGTGAGAAAGAATGATAGTAAAGTAAATTTATGTGCAGCCACACAACCTGACCCATTACAAAGGCTTCTCCCATAAAGGAACAGATGGGGTAATGAGGTGTGAGTGTATGTGTGTGTGTTGGGGGGGGGGGGGTGAGAAATTCAGGGAATGGGAGTGAAGTACAGAAAGTACCAGAGCAAACAATATTGGTTTCGTGTACATAGTACGTATATGGCTTCTTATAAAAGTCTTCCCAAGTCAACAAACTCACAAATAAACAAATAATATGGGAAACCAGTATGCAGCAAATTAATTAATTAATTGATCCATTACTGAAAGACAAAAACGTTTCTCGCCCTGTTTGTCCGACGAGTAGAAAATCCTTTATCCACCAACCTATTGACGCAGGAGTACAATGCAAGCAAGTACTGGAGCACAACGTACGTACGGCCAGCCTGTTGTAAAAGCAGACATCTTGCTTGCTGTGTACGCGTCTACAGAAGGTCACATTTTGTATTTGTACATAAATGTTGCCGGCCTTCATGCTGTGATCTGAAGAAATGGATGGTTCAAGTCCACAGAACTCCAGCACACATTCCACATCCAACCTGCCCCACGTGGTTATGCACATTCATTCTGTGTCCAAGGAGCGATTCCATGTTGCTCAGGAACTCCGTCTCTTCGCCTCACGTTCGGACGTAAGTGAGAGTTTGACTTAAGGGTACGAGGGGCGTTCCAAGAGTTCTCCGGACAGGATGCTTTCAATAAGTAACCATCACCATCACCGAAAAGTGTACATTTTCGTTTACAAATATCCGACCATGTCAGCTGTTGTTCACTTCAACATCCATGATTGAAGCGACACTGTCGGTGCATCCTCAGAGGTGAAAGAGAAAAAAATAAAAACTGACGTGGTGAGTGGTGTACGTGTCAAGTGCTATACTTCTCCAGTGACGTCGTGTACGAGATGAACAACCATTAATGTAGCTTCGCGTCAACAAACTTGTCTCTCAATTTTCACTTCCTTATGGTTTTGTTTTCTTGGGATCAGGTATGTGCAAGGGAACCGTTCGTTGGCTGCTTGTGGGTTGGTCGCCTTCCCCTTTAGAGCACCGTTTATCAATGTAGACAGCCCATACCCATTTCCAATGGGACATCGCGCACTGTAACCTGTGGGCGAAAAACTTCAAAACACCAGCAGCTTTGGTTTCACCTGCCTCTCCTCATCCTCCAACGATCGCGTCGACTTGTGGGGTAAACAGGCTGGGTGATCCGTCACGTCCATACGCAGCGCCAATATGGCCGAGGAAACGATGACAATGTTTCCTTCCTTCAACCGCTTTGTCCACTGCTTGTAAAAGCACCAGACTACACCTCTCTGTCGATATGCACTTTAACCGAGTGCCGCAGAAGCCCCTGCGCCACAGCTGCCAAATCGTAATGTGGAGGGCTTTGCAAAGTCATGGAAAAAACAGCCAGGGTTGCGTACCCCGAGGCGCAGAGATATACCTCGTGAGGTTTTGCCGCTGGGCTTTCACAGCCAGGGAATATTTCTATCTCGATGCCTATTCCTTGGGACACTTTGGAATGCCGTGAAAGGTGTGCCATACCACATGTGCAACGAAACGGATGTGGATACATAAAGGTGAAGGTACGAGTCCATAAATCCTAACCACCGAACGTACAATAGCCTGAATGATGGCAACATCATGGGATGGCAGCATCATGGGATGTACATGCTTATTGGCTGTGATTACCATATAGCGTTTAAAGAATGTTCATCAGACAACAACTGCTTTACAAGTCAACAGTGCATCACGTGCCGGAGGCACGCACGGTGTGAACTCACCAGCTGGAGCAACCGAGCTCACCTGCAGTTACAGAAACATCGGAACAGAACAATAAAATAGTTCTGAAGAATGCCATGTATGCCCTGGCAAGGAATGGCATGTGGGTTTACCTGCTTGGCATTCCCACCTGAGCACATCCATCGGGATGTTGTGAATGCGGCGATTCGCCTGATGTCTTCCAAATGTCATAATTCACGTGAAAACTACAATGATGTCCTTGTCCTGAGTGTAACATATCTACAAGTCTTATTAGAGAACTCTTAAATAAATAAGTAATAATAAATAAATAGGTAAGTGAGTAATTCGAGACAGATCAATTTCTAGCATGTTGCAGGACAAGGTACGAGCGTGCTATTGTGTTATTGATCCGCAACAACCAATGGATCAATTTTGAAGTTGTTATCGCACGTTGAATTTGCGTTATATTTAAGATGAGCCTCTATCTGGAAATACAAGGATAGTTGTAATAGCCAATGGGAGTACACATGACTGTCTCTTTAGTTGGTGTACAGGCAACTCCACTCGGATGCTGCTCGACTGCTGTGCAGAACCACCCCTCGGGGTACCTGGCATGTGTCCCAGAACCAAGATGGTGGCCAATCATGCACAAGCCCTAATAAGGGGATTGAAGATTGCTCTTTAAGGCTGTAACTATGGAGGGGATTACATTTCCCACAATTTAATGCAAACTTGTAGCACAGTTTAGGATTGACAAAAAGCCTGCAGACATGGGGCGAGCAGTGTAAATGGGGTTTACTGATAATCGTAATAATCTATCTATAATTCCAGCAATCTGTGTGTGTCTGTCTGTGACCGCTGTTTCTCGACAACCACTGGTCCGATCTCATTGAAACTTGCCACGTATATTGCTGGGGACCTGAGGATGTGCCTTTTCAAGGTTTGATATTAATCGGACAAGTGGTTCCCAAGTTATGGCCATTTATTTACCAAACCAATGACAGGACACGGTGCTATGACATCACAATTGACGTCATAATTCTTCTTCTTCATTTGATATGACGTCACAATTGACGCTGGGGACCTGAGTATGTGCCTTTTCAAGGTTCGATAATTTCTCGATTTCTTATGCGCATTTATAGATAAACACAATGCCCCAATCCAGTCGTCGTTTACGAGAGCGAAGGAACGGCCTGTGTGGTTGTTGTTTCCAGCACGCGGTTTGAATTTTTTTTTTTTTGCACGTACGGCCACGCACGTACGGGCGGGCACGCATTAGTAATAGAATTTTAAAAAAGAATAATAAAAATAGGACCATGCGTCCTGAAGCTCACCTGGATCAGGAGCAAGTCACTCAAACATGCCGCAGACTCAGATCCTGATTTTTTTTTTTTTAAATGCCATGAACAAACTTCAATACATCACGGGTGATGAAGGTTGTGGTCAAGCTTAATTGAAATTGTGTGTGTAGTTTCAGAGAAGAGAGCGCAAGTACCTATCTGGGGAAGGGGGGGGGGTTGTCAAACCTCCCTCCCACCCCCATAGATCCCTCTTATGAGCGCAGATTTTGATGCGTTCAATACACCTTTGTTAGGCACCAGATATGAAGCTTGTGGACAAGTTTCATCAAAATTGTGTGCTTGGTTCATGTGATAATGACTGAAGTGTTTACGGTCTGACTCACTCACTCACTCACTGACGGACAATGCTCGATCGCATAAGTTCACCGGACTAAAGTCCAGGTGAGATAATAATAATAATAATAATAATAATAATAATGACAATCATAATTGTAAAAGTTCCCTTACAAGGAACTTTAATGCAGGTGGAGGCCATTAAGCCCATCAAAACCTGCACAATGTTGCCAACATGTGGTTGGTCGTCTGTGCTCTATCATTCATTAAATACTGAGAATCAAGCAAGGAAGCAGCATGGACCATTTTTACAGTCTTTGGTATGATTCTACCGGGGTTTGAGCCGCCGACTTCCTCGACTCAGAGTGGACACGCTAACCATTACATCAACGAGTCTAGTCTGGGTTGTGCTGGTACAGAACATCACAAACAACCCAGTGCCAGACCGCCGAAGATACAACAGCAGATGACTGAGAGATATTGGGCTTCTGTAAAAAGTTTGCAAAAGTGCAACGTTCACGCCAACTAGATTTTCTACTCTTATTGACCTCTCCTCCACAATTAGACTTAACGTCTTCTCTCCCTTCTTTGTGCTTTATTTTATTGCATACAAGGATGACCTTCCAAAAATAGTGCAGTTGAAATATTCCAACAGTTCGACCTCAGGAGCAAGCAATGTCCATCAGATTAACGAGCAGTGCAATTGGCATCAGCAACTTAGGCACGAAGTAGGAAGTTTATTCCTGTTCCCATGCACACAACCCATATAGATACAGTACAGTACTTATTTCCTTCAGTGCAAGGCCCATGGTGAAGCTTATATTACAGATATGTTCATGAAGGACCTAAGACATCAACACATTGAGTGAAGGACATGGACGTCAATTGGAGCCAAAGGCTCAAACACAAACATGCTACGAAAAATGCACGTTCTTTCCTCATTCTATGTGCGAACGAGATGGAGCTGCCAAATAAATGGCAGGCCGGGGGCCTGAAATGATGATACATCATAGTGCACCCTTTGTGGCCGCAGCCATGTTTGACGTGACATTTTAAGGACGCATGTTGTGCACACCGTCCCATTTATGGCTCAAAATGGCCTCTCCCGACTGTATTGATCGTATTTGAGCAGGATGTCGTGGCAGCGAGCGATCGATCCATGTCGCTAGCTTGAAACACTTTGAAGAGTGACCAGAGGGCCTCAAACTCCAAACCCATCGGGACTATACTCTGCACAGAGCGTCAGTGCTCCCGAAGCAGTCTCCTGGGCTATTGGGTACAATCCTGGACGGGGTCACCACTTCAACACGGATATTCAAATGGCTCAATCATCCCAGCAAGCTGGTACTCATTTTGCCGATCTCTGAAGGATGACAGGCTGAGTCAACCCCACCTGGTATCAATTTGATGGCCAAGCGGGATTTGAACTCAGGACCCTAGGATCCCAAGCCTACCACCCAAACCATGAAGCCAACACCAGGTATATAGGGCCTCCAGTTGGTAAAGAAAAGTTGGGAATACATAAGGTGTGGGGTAAATGCAATGTCGTGCACAGCCTGCTGTTTGGTACAACTTTGAAACTGCCTACTTGATGTACTGACGTGTGGTTGGCACAGTGCGTTTCCCGTAGCTCCCGTCTTTAATAACGTCAATTCATTCATGTGGCACTGTTTAAGACACTTGCCTCTCAGCTGTCTAGCCTGGGTTCGAATCCTGACCGAACTATAAACTGTCATCCCGGTTTTACCAGGCAGGGCGATTCATCCATGTGTGTGCCGTCCCTCGGATGGATATTAAACTTGGCGTCCTGTCTGCCGACATTAGATGGTGGATGTTAAAGATCTCACGATGTCCTTCGTGAAGGGTTGGTGAGCTATCGTCAGCACCATGGCCAAATTCCAAATTTCTGAGCTAACCTTCGTCGAACGTCAAGCCTGGCCGGCTGGTTCGTGAGAAACCTGGGTCAAGTTTCCCCAGGCCAACTCCACAAGAACGTGGGAATAATTAGAGCCGATAAAGAAGAAGACGACGACTGGTTAAGGACGATGGCCGGTTTCATCTCACAGGCCTGAGCTCCAATGGCAATAACTCAAGCACGGTTTCATTTCCAAATCGTGAGCACGCACTACTCGTCAGCAATCCGAAACCCCCTCACAACACCCACCAGGCTGACCACTCTATCGCCAAACATTCCTTTCGCTCAACCCCCACCCCCTACCACAAATCGATGGACTGAAGCCAAGGCCCGGGTCACCACAGGACCCTGATAGCAACGGCAGCTGCGCCAATGGATGCTTTATCAGCAGTCCACGAGCACACTGGCAGGCCTTAAGGACACGCCAGGCTGTATTCCACTCTGCCTTGTCGACTCTGTCTGTCTATCACCAACACATGCTATGTTGCAATGAAATCTGAGCAATAACTTTGCTTTGAGTGTAAGAGAATGACTTGTTAAAAACAAAATAAAAAAATAGACAAACATTTCAGAACGTGGAAGCATTTACCAACAGTGTCAATTGCAACATCACCCTAACTAGAAACACCTTTTTGGCATTTTCATGCAAAAATTCTGACAACAAATTCTTGCCCTTCAATCAACGCTGCAGAAACAAGGGTGCGAGATGCACATCCATTGACCGTAAAGCTGACGAGGCATTGGAAATCACTGTGCTTCTGACAAAAATAAAAAAAATAATCACAACCACTACCCACCCCCCTCCCCACCCCCTCCAGTTAACCACCCTCCACCCAATCAACAAGTGCACATCAGCATACTGCTCAACTTATGATCACATGCTTGTCAAAGAATTGCGAGTTACGAGAGAGTGCAGCACCACAAGCTGGAGCGTGTGGGAGGAATGGAAAGAGCTGGTAAAGCTGTCTGTAGCAGCTTTGCCACCAAAGTCGCTAAAATTAGTTTGCATTACTATTTATGGTGGCAAAGGTGGTACCAAAGGTACAATACGACGATAAAAGACCAATGGGCAGACCGGAAGGCAAAGTGGGTATTCGGCTATCGCTGTGCAACACAGAGCTGCTTTCATCAAATATAAGGAAAAGCAAAAATATTTATATATTATATATATTATTTTTACAAAAACAAGGAATTGAAGAAATGCTGACCTTCAAAGGAGATACCAATCAGATATGGTCCATCAAAATGACTTCCGCGATCTGACGGGCTCTTGGCATGCCAGCGGAAGTTTACTGCAGGGGCAAACACACGAGTACTTTTGAGAAGATGCATGACGAGCAAGTCAAAGATTTACAATCGAACGCCAGGGTATGATAAACACCGGTTCAAGAGGAAAACTGGGGCCTGGAAAATGCTTGAAAGGAAGTTGGAAAAATGGGAATTAAATAAAGGACAAAAAGTCACACACACACACACACTTCTCCAAAAATAATACATATTCCACATTGTCTCAAAGCAGAAGTACATGTTAAAATGTGCAGACTTAAAAGCAAAAAAAAAATAATTAAATAAACTCAAAGTTAAAAAAGAATAAAATTGAGAAACGTTTGATGTGATGGACCGTTTCCCATCTCAAATGAAAAGAATGCACCACGATGCAGCAAACCTGTTGAATTCCCCAGTAATTTACGTTGGAGCTGCGCGCTCCTTCCGTTGCGGCTCGCGGATTGACTGGGAAACATTTGCGTCACACTTGGTATATAACAGCCAACAAAGACTGAGCTTTTCGCAATGCAGAACCTTGCAGGTGGGTGTATAGATAGATGACCGGTAGACCTGAGAATGAAAGACCTATATTAAAGTAGATCTGCGCACGGACTGATTACAATTGCCTCTCCCCTTCGTTCGGGAATGGAACAGGCCAATCGTGGACCTCCTTTGGAAAGACAATGCTGTCTCCTTGAAATATATAAAGGAATTCGAAGTACAGTGGATATTAATTGCACATGAAGATGCTTGTGAAGTTAAAGATCTGACGGTGCTCGGATACAACAATTTGCAGTCTTTGAAGCTCATCGCTTTGTTCTCCCTCAAGTCGATTCTGATAATGACAGCGGTTTGTCCCAAACCGGTAATGGCTTTTTGAAGGAGATGAAACGTTTTTTTGCTTACAGAGGCTGGAAGGAACCTTCGAACACAAAGAGCGTAAAATGGATGTTGACAGTGCCTGACGATGCACAATGAAAAGGCACAAATGTCTGTCTGAAAAAAAAAAAAGAGGAACCATTTATGAGGTGATGCTGACATTTTAACTCAACCTCTCGGCGGGTCTCGGTGCAAGCTTGGGCCTACTCTGCAACAGGACTGAAAGAAGTGGAAACAAATCAAGGGGTTCAACGGCATCATCGACCCACAGCTGATCAAATGATGCCGACACCGTAGGACACAATGCAATGGCAACGGACTCCCTCTGGTGGCAACCAGAAGAGATTTCCCAGAATTGGGATGGAGTAAAGATTCCCAAGGTGCAGACAGTCCACATCCATCATCGCATTCAACAGCAAGCACAAAAATGCAGGATGGTGCTGATAGTAATGGCTTGCATTGCACACAAGGCTTGTAGAGGACAATAATAATAATAATAATAATAATAACAACAACAACAACGAGAAGGGCACTCGGAAGAGCGAATACCTCCGCCAGGATCCCACTGATAAGCCGCATCTGAATTTGGACCTGAACTAAAATATAATTAATCGGCTTGTTTGGGTCACCAAACCAACTCATCCATCAAGTTTCGTCCGAATCCGTCCACAACTTTTTGAGATATCCTATTACATGTCATGTTAGCCCTATCACTCAATGGTGAAGAATCACTGAAAAAATTCTCAGATCCAGATCTGGATATTCACCAAAATCTAATCATTTTGGCCGTATCACATAGCCGAGCTCTCCACCAAATTTCCTCCGAATTCATATACAATGTTTTAAGATATTTTGTTCACAAAGAGACAAACAAACAAACAAATAAGAATGATGTCGTGCGCAGCACGATACTTGCAAAATCCATAAAACAAACTCGACCTTTAAAATAATTAAGGGTTGAATGGAATGACCAAATACGCAAATCCTCTTCAAATTTTAAGTCAATCGGATGAAAATTGAGGATTTTAGAAATCTCACCAAAGTTGTTGACCTTTTGGCAAACGTTGACATCAAAAATAATTGGTGGTTGAATTCAACGATGTGATATGCAAATCCTGGTCAAATTTGAAGTCAATCGGATGAAAATTGATGATTTTAGAAATCTGATAAAGTTGTTGACCTTTTGACCTCAAAAACAACAGGCTTCTTGCTCATGACGAACTAACTCTACCAGGTGGTGAAGTTTTGTGAAGATCAGTTTTAAATTGTGACCTGCAGGTGATTGACATACAAACAAAAAGAAAGACAGACAGACAGAATAACACCAAAGACCAACCAATATACTTGGAAAAATCTTCGAGTTTCGCAGGTAACAAACAAACAAACAGAGAAATGGACAGATAAACAGACAGGGGTGAAAACAACCTCCTTTCACCTTAGGTGGTGGAGATAATAATAATAATAACAATAATAATAATAATAATTATAAATAATAATTAGAGGCCCACACTCTTTGCAGAGCTCTGGGGCGTATCATTTGTGAGAAACGTTTCTAGGCCAAAAACCATTCTTGTTCAGGTCGCACCTTCAACAAAGGATACTCCACTGAAGGTGATTTGGGGGCAGGAACTTGTAATTTCTTCAGGGTGTCGGTGATAACCTGCCTACTCTTTGTGGGATATGTAACGTCCCCAAACGTGGACAGTGCTGGCAGACTGCTCCTCCAGCTCAAATTGCATCTGAGGGACGACACACACATCGATGGTTTGCCCTGCTTGCAAAACCCCAGGGTGACTTTATAGCTGGGTTAAGCATCAAACACAAGATGGACAGTTCAAAGGTGAGTGTGGACACCTCTAGGCTACACTGCCAGCACCATGGAGCTTACAATATCTTGGTCTAGAATAATAAATGTCAGTGGTGTGTCCATCTGTAAGACCGTCTGCTCCATAATTCCAAAGCCATTAAACCTTGCGGCCCCAAACTTTGCATGCAGAGTAAGAGTGGTGGTGTGGGAATGCAAATTGGGTGTTTGGGTGAATATAAACACCCCTTTTGAAGATAATTTAGGGGGTGCTCATCAGGAAAAACCAAAAACAAGCCTTACGAAGATGGTGGCACACAATGTTGGTCAACACTCTGTCAGCTCACCAGAGTTTGAAGCCACCATTTTTTTGGCCTGCTCAACAATTCCTCCACTTGCAACAGGCCACAACAGTTCTTAACGACAAAGTTTTCTTTTTTATTTCCCTCAATTATATCATCGATTGCCTCATCATCATACCTACGAATCGCTGGACACATTGCAATGCTGATAAACACCCGGAGACGCCAGCGTTCATGGCTATATTTCATTTCCGCACATGACATAACCTCGAGAATTTCTTATTCTCAGCAGAATTACAAAATTTAAACTTTGTTACTGACTTCAGCAGCATTTCCGACTACTAAAAAAAGTATTCACATGTCCAATTTGGACATAGCTTGACATTCTGGGCGTCAATTGGTGCGTGGTGTTTTGTATAACCAATCCTCAATCACTAATCGCTTGCCAAGCCATCCGTTCCTTATCAACCCCCGGACATCGTAAAACACTTCACTCCACAAAACACAAGAAAAACGCAAAGAAAATTGCAAACCCACTCCATGGGAAGTACCTCCTGTGCAGCTGCCCTCGGCAGAGCAGCTCACCGGATGAAGGGATTGGGGCAAAGCCTTCGGGACCCCCACACTTTGATGATAGGAGGAAAACAATGGGGTAAGCTTCCCAGTTCAGATTGCGGGAGTGTCTGTCGGGGGTGGTGCTGAGTTGTCGTCCACCAGACGGCATTCTCCTTGGGTTAACCTGAGGCAGTCCATTCGGGTGGGTGCCTGGAATGTTCTATCCCTAAGAGGATGATCACCTGTCTCTGTTATCATTTGAGCTCAAGCGTTTGAACCTCAGAGAGTGCTGCAGTACTGATGTCCAGAGAATGGATAGTGGCGAGATAATGGAGGGTGATCACACTTACTATTGGTGTGGTCGCTGTGATGGTTACCATGCCCAAGGAGTTGCTATAGCTGTGTCCACTAAGCTGACTCCAATGTTAATTGAGGTAACTATCGGTCAACGAGCGCATTATGAGACGAAGGATTCGTCACTCCTTGGGTGTCGCTTCCCTGGTCTCTGTATATGCTCCGACTGAGGCGAGTGATCTCACCGTGAAGGACACATTCTATGTCATGCTCGAGTCTGTGGTTGATCAGTTCCCCAGGCGAGATATTCTTGAAGTTTTCGGGGATTTCAATACATCAACTGGAAATGAACTGATAGGGATGGTTATGAGACATGTGTTGGTCCCCATGGGTCTGGAACTGTGAACCAGAATAGCACGAAGTTCCTTGACTTTGCAAGAAGTCATGGACTTAGGGTGGCTGGTTCATGGTTTCAGTGCACAAAGGCTCATCGCTGGACTTGGTATTCCAACGCTGGTGGTGTGCCAAAGGAGATTGACCACGTGCTTGTACATGGTCGAGGGAGCATGATCCAGAACTGCAGGGTCTACGGGAGTGCTCGGTTCCTCAATATCGACCACAGACTTGTGGCAGCAACTCTGAAGTTGCAGCTTAAATCCGGGCGAATGGTACCATCCCAGCCTAAGCTGGATGTTGGCAAGCTCAATGATGAGAGGGTAGCTAAGGAGTCTTTGAACAGGCTGAATGGGGATTTGGGAGGTCTGGGTGCTTTGGGGAATCCTGAAGAGTTGTGGATTGCCTTCAAGACCACCATCCTTGATGTTGCCAGTGCACGTCTTCGAACTCACCGCAGGGCGAAGAATAGTTTTGTCTCTCAAGGGACACTGGATACCATTGACTGGAGTTGCAGGGCCAGGCTAAATGGCAGAGCTGAGTTGTTCAGGGAATTGAAACATAAAACTGTATGTGCGCCGAGGGTGGACAAGGACGCCTGCGTGCGAGGAATCTGTGAGGGGGTGGAGCATCGCCTTGGTCAAGTGATTCTCATCCTGCTTACAGGGAAATTCATGCATTACTTTCCTCCAAGCCCATCCCTCGGTGTACTGCAGTTTGAACGGAGGGGAGAGGGCTCTTGACAGAGGACTCCGAAGTGAAGGCCCGCTGGGCCGGTTAATTTGAGCGGCTGTAACAGGCTGATCCACCAGCTGTTGAGTTGGATGTCAGGGGTGTTTCTATTCCTATTGCTGACCCTCCAATCAAATGTGATCCACGTTCGTTTGTGGAGGCACAGGCTGCGATGAACCGGTTAAATGGGGGTAAAACTTATAGGATCTGTGGCAGCAATGCTGAACTTCTCAAGGCTTGTGGAAATGCTGTACTCATGTTGTTGCATGCAGTTATGTGCTCTGCCTGGAACACAGGCATCATACAAAATGAATAAGAGGGGCCTTGTTGTCCCTCTCTAGAAAGGGAAGGATGATCGCCAGGAATGCAACAACTACCGAGGGGTGACGCTGCTCTCAGTGCAGGGAAAGGTCTTTGTTCGGATAATATCGATTGGGTTCAACACCATCTGCTTGAGCACCAGCGCCTAGAACAGTCAGGCTTTACACCAAAGAGGTCAATGATTGACCGTGTAATTGCCCTTCGGGTCCTCACCAAATTCAGATGAGAGTTTCGGCAGGGGCTCCTTGCAGCCTATGGTGATCTCTGCAAAGCGTTGGATTCAGTGAATCGGGATGCTCTCTGGAGGATTCTTGGTCTTTGTGGGGTGCCACCAAAACTGATCGATCTGATGTCTGAAATATATATACTCTGGTACTGAGAGTGCTGTGAGATGTGGTGATACCACCTCTGACTTATTTCCAGTTTTTACTGGAGTCTGCAGGGGTGTGTACTGCCCCCCACACTTTTCAGCAGTTGTATGGACTGGATTCTGGGGAGGATGTCAGAGAGATCAAGCTGCGGTGCATTGTTTGGGAATGTCAAGGTCTCTGACCTTGATTTCACAGATGATGCAGTCATCTTTGTGGAGACTCTGGATAATCTTTTGGGGGCCCTTGAGGTGCTGAATGAGGAATCAGAGCCGCTGGGATTATGGGTTTCTCGGGTCAAAACTAATATCCAGGCTTTCAATGACATCTTGGATGCTGCCATCTTGTCGGTACCCATTTGTGGTGAGCATGTTGAGGTGACGGAGAGATTCATGTAACTTGGCAGTGATATTCATGTCTCTGCTGGCTGTGAGCCAGAGGTCAACAGACATCTGGGTCGGGCCTGGGGAGTCATGGATTCACTGGATCATGGGATGTGGCATTGTCAGTACCTGTGCAGGACGACGAAAGTCCGAGTCTTCAGGTCCTTTCGGCTTTCAGTCTTGCTCTACGGATGTGAGACTCAGATTCTGATCAGTTATCTGAGAGTGAGACTTAATTCCTTTGGTAGCAGGGCTCTTTGCAGAATCCTTGGCAATTGCTGGTCAGACCGTGTGTCCAATGAGCGGTTGCTGAGAGAGACTCAAATGAGATTCGTTACCTGCATAGTCCGTGTCAACTGTGGCTGATGGACACGAGGCTCATTTTCCTGATGCTGAATCTGCTCACCAGATTCTCTCAACAGGGAGCCTCGTGAGTGGAGGAGACCAATGGGCCGACCACGTGCCCCATGGTTGAAGCAGGTTGATCGGCATCTCAAGGAGATGGAAATGGGCCAGGCATCTCCCTGGGCGATTGCCAGAGGCCTCTGGTGTACCGGCGGAAAGTGGACGCAGTGACATGCTACTCCGGTGCATGCTCCCATACCTGACCTGATGTCCGAGCATGCATGCAGGCCTTTGCCAGGGAGATAGTGTCGGGTTTAAGTGCTCTCGCCCAGTTTTATATGGAACCCGGCAGTATAAAAGAAAATGTTGCTGTTTGGGTGCATTTTATTGTCCTTCCCTTCTCCTCCCCTCACACCATATTCCCTTCCCCTCACTCCACATTCCCTTCCCCTCACACCGCATTCCCTTCTGCTCCCACCACCTTCCCTTCCCCTTGCCCCATCTTCCCTTCCCCTCACACCACCTTCCCATCACACTGCCTTCCCTCCCCCTCCCCTCACACTGCCTCCCTCCCAGAGTGTATAGCGACATTTGGTGAGGCGTTTCTCTCCCCACCCCCCGCCCGACCCCACTTCCTATCTCGACCTCCCTTCTTTGCTCCCCTCTCCCATTTCTCCACCTTGCTTCCGCCTCCATCCTCTCGCCCTCACCTCCGTCCTCTCTACTTTCTCCTTCGCCTCGGTCCTCTCTCTCCCTCGCCACCTCCTCAGTCCTCAGTCCTCTTTTCCTCTGAGAGGAAAAAAAACAAAACCCCCCCCCCCCAAAAACGGTCCTTTAAGAAGTGGACCTATATAATCGTCCCACAAATTGCTTCGTTAGTCCACAAGTGCCCAGTCCAGGATTTGTAATGGAGGGTAAAGTTTATCCCAAATATCCATAAAAGGTGTTTGAGAAGTATCTTGAGAGTTAGGTTCGGGATCATCGGTACATTTTATTGTACGATGCTTTGTGCAAGGCGCCTTCTACATGTTAGGTCGGCAAAAATGCAAGAATTTTTTGACATCACCTTGTACCTCCACAAAAAACATTCCTCTTCGTTCTCCACTTACTCATCTTATCTACAACCTACTTTTCAACGCCCCAATTTATTCATTTATTTTACCCCCTTCCCTTGCTTATCGATTATATTCTCATTTCTCAGCCTACCCTACTCCCATCTTCTCATATTTGCAGAGGTATTAAGTGGACAGGTGCCGTAGGCAGGTAACAAAGCAATGCCACATCGTCGTGACGATGTTCAAAACGAGAGAAAGACTTCGGTACGACAAGGCATTCGAGAGCAGGCTGTCTTTGGGCATGACACATGACGTCTGCACACGAGGCATCACCACACTGTTCATGTGTGTTTGCGCGTGGTACACAATGGATAGTCAATCAGCAATAAACCTCCCCTGCTCCTTGCCCGCTTTGTAGGCAGGAGCAAGCACACTTAGGCCGTTCTGGCGTCTCGGCAGCAGCTGATCAAAGCGAGCAGCAAGGAGCTGAGTCATGGCTGGATGGCAGCCAAGGAGCAATAAAACTTAAGAGCAATAAAAGAGAAGTTACAGCAACCTGGGATAACGGCCTTAGGATAAAGTATGTCGTGGATGATGTCATTCAGCAGAGAGAAAGTATACAAAGGCCTTCGGGTTAGGGGGTATGGGGGTGGGAGGGAGGGGGGTGGGTTAACGCGGTCAAAATCAAAGAGAATAAGAGCAAAGGGAATGGGAAACTCACATATAGAAGAATGCCAAAAATAGAATAATTAAAATTTTTCAACCTAAGCTTGCACATTACATTTCTCTGATGCTTCATGAAGAGGCTATCCTAATGTGTCTGTCACCTGTCAAGGATTGCTTCATCTTCACCACCTGTGATCACAAAACCAAGCAAGTTCTCATGAAAAATCTACATGTTAGATGATGGCCATTTCAAAGTCAACGAGCCATTTCGCAACCTCACCCCTCCCCACCACTACCACCACCACCACCACCATAACTGATTGAGCGATGATATCGTACTTCGTGATGATCCAGCAAGTTTGCATTCATGCCATCGCTGGGCTACGTGCACAGACAGACCAAGACAGAGATAGGCAAACCAACTCCAGGCTCGCCAATGGACCATCTGGATGAATCCAAGTATTATGGTGTGTAAATACCGTGCGTGAGATAGCTTAGCCTTTGAGGTCGAGGTTAGTAGTCAAGGCCAGGTCGGAGTCCGTGCAACACAGCCATCAGCCGAGTCCGATCTCACCACATGGTTGGAAGACTCTTGCTTCGTTACCCGCACAACCACATTAGATGGAGAAGAGTGCAAATTGAAAGGAAAGCCATGAGTGCCAAAATTAAACTAAACACCGTCAGACTTTCACACTGAAGCAATCAATGTTCACTCAACAAGCGGCCTGGTTGATCGAAGGCTAAAAAACTCTCCAATCCAGAAGATTCCCCCAAGCAGTGACGAAATATAAAAGAGGAAATGATTTTTTGAAAACCATATACCTAAGAATTGGCAGGTGATCTCAAAAACAAAACATGAATATTAAATCCATCCAAGTGTTCCAAAGCTTGAACGCAGAACAAGCCGATTGTATGTCCTCTGGCCAAATACACGGTGCGCGGCAAATTAAAGGCTCAAACTTAAACTAGTATCAGGCCCAGACCAGGCCCGATGAGCACGCTTCAGCTGCTGCCATGCAGAACAAACGCTTATAGGCAACTTACGAAAAATGTTTGATCCAATTTCATTCCCATCTCTCCATGCACTTCCTCAAGATTCCTTTGGCTGGACGGATAAAATAAATGCCCAAAAATAATTTCAAAAACATCCCTGGCATCGTACCTTGGTAGAGCATGCGAGTGAGTGAGTGAGTGAGTGAGTACGTGCTGGAGTGACGGCTGCTGCGATGTCACAATGAGTTTTGCAATCGAAAGAAATTAAATAATCGATTAGTAAACCATGCAGATGGTTTGCTGTCAAGCGGTGGCCATCAAAAATGAAACGCCTGCGAGAAAATAACAATAATAAAAATAATAACAATGAGGGCACTTGGAGGAGCAAAGGAGAAGTAACAGAAGCAGAAGGAGGAAGTCTGGAGCAAGCAAGTTCATAATTTGAGAGTGAAAGGGAAAAACAGGCAGCAACAACGGTGCTAACGGAAAGGAAACTATATTCCTGGAGTTATGCAGACAGCGACACCTTGAAGGCACAAGAAGCTCCACAAGAAGTCAAAAGGGTAAACCCTCCCCATACCTATAAGTGCGTCGCACGGTTGCAGGTAAAGACCGACGGAGCCTCGGTATTATCAGCCCTCCTTCCCTCTTGCTCGGAACCGCCACACACACACCAGGCAAGAGCGGCGAGTCGAGTGCTAATTGCGCAAGGTTTCCTTGCCAAAGCCACTCGCAATGCCACGCCTTTCGACACCATTTTCCGTTGCTCAGAACTCGCAGTCTTGCCGGCACTCCTACATAATGCCCAAGGATCCAGAGTGCGAGCCTGTGCTCCCTGAAGGCAGTGTGGCGAGGACGGAAGACTTCATTTTGGTGCTCTCAAGTTTTAACACATGGTTCAACAGCAGATTTAAGTTAGATATTTTTTTCTAAATTTGTATGGACCAGATTATATATATAATGATATACAATCACGGTGCATTGAAAAGGAAGTGGAAACGCGAAGACTTTGAATGCTAAAACAACTGAAGGCTAAAAGGCAGCAGAGACAGCTCTGTGTAATTCCACGAGAAACGGTGCTCTCCTGTCGACCATAAACAGAGGGAAATACGACCTGTGCGATTTGTCCAAGAGACATTGAATTTACACCATTATAATCAACCTGAAAAAGCTATTGTCAGTGACCATCACACTTGCATTGATAGATTTGGCATTTCGGCTCAAGCAGCATAAAGTTGCGCCCACATTGATTCAATGAAAAACATTTTCACCAAACATGGCTGAACAATGGCATCAGCGGTTGCTCCGTTACGACGAAAAAGCGACATAAAAGTGCATTTCAGCCCAAACACCTGACCTACTCTTCAGGTACGAAAGGTTGTTGTACAAATCGCTTACAAACATGTATAACACCGTATAACACCGTCATGATCACCATACCAGCCAGCTCTCATGTTTCATCTCCATTTTCTTCTTTGGTCGCCGACTACTTCGTCACGGCGACTAACATTTCACGAAGGTTCTAATCATGAAACAGGGGGGCAAATGCATCTTACCCTGCATTATCAATCATTTTACTCGCATAAGGTAACTCGACATGAGGAGATAACTCGACATGAGATAATTCAATAGAAGTTGGTAACTCAACAGGAGGAGGTAACTCGACATGAGACAACTCGATACAAGGAGATAACTCGACATGAGTTTTCAACAAGAGGAAGTAACTGAACAGGGGAGGTAACTAGGTAACTCGACAGTGGAAGGCTACTCCATATCATGTAACTCGCCACGAGGAGGTAACTCAAATCGAGAAGATAACTCGAAACAAGAAGATAACTTCAAACGAGCAGGTACCTCGATACAAGGATATAACTTAACATAATGTAGATTGACACAAGGAGATAACTCAACATGAGGTAACCTGACATGAGGAGTTAACTCAACATGAGCAGGTACCTTGACATGAGGTAACTTGATGCGAGAAGGCAATTCAATAAGAGGAGATAACTGCACGAGGAGCAAACTCGACACGAGGAGATAACTCGACATGAGGTAATGTGACTAGGAGGTAACTCGACACAAGGACGTCACTCAATATGAAGATATAATTTGAGAGGATGTCACTCGATATGAGGAGGTCACTCCATATCAGGAGATAATTAGACAGGAGGTCACTCGACACAAGACGGTAACTCAACACAAGGAGGTTACTCCATACGAGGAGGTAACTGGACACAAGGAGTTAACTCGCCATGAGCGGGTACCTCGACAAGGACATAACTTGACATTACGTAAATCGACATGAGGAGGTAATGCAACACGAGGTTACTCCAGACAAGGAGATAACTGCACACGATGTAGCTTGACACGTGCAAGTACCTCGATACGCGCAGGTACCTCAACACAAAGATATAACTCGACACAAGGAGGAAACTTGACATGAGAAGGTAACTTGAGGTAACGTGATACAAGAAGGTCACTCCATATGAGGAGATAAGTCGATAGGAGAAGGTGTTTCTGAGGCCGCAAGGCATGAAAAATTTGCTCCACCTTGAAACACTTCCCACCATTCAGCAAAATAAAGTAGAGCATCCGGTTATTGAGCAGTATCTGGAGTTCTGCCTGCTCACCCGACGAGTCAACACGAGGTGGAAAATGTCCCTTCCACGCCAAGCCAAACTGCGGCGTTGCAACATCACGAGCCACATCCGACGTGGTATTAATTTTTCCTGAAAAAAAACAAAAAAACAATAAAAGTGTGGCAAGCATTCCAACAGCCCAACCTTTTGGTTCACAACCAAACCTGTTCGCTCGTGGTCTCGCAAAGCCATGGAGGGGACGCAAAAACGGTCATTTGCTGAAATGATCACGGCGACTTTGCAAGCTGCACCACGATCACCACACATGCACTGTTGCCACGGAGCAAACAATCGCAACATAACTGAGTTGCTTGCACAATTTTATTACAAAAGCAAAAACAAAAGTATAAAATTTTTAAAAGGGCTTCTGCTATTGTTAAAGAAACACTTTTTCCAAGGCCATTCAATGTCACTCGGTGAGACACAAGGATGTAATCGCACTTGAAGCAACAGAATGTCTTTCGTAATCGCGGTTTTGCATTGCCGGAGCACAACGTCAACGGGACAGCCAGGAAGACATGTTTTGGCAGAGTTGTTCCGAGTGCAGGCCGGACCTGAGAGTGCAACTCTGAGCGCCCTGAACCGTCCGCTCCCTCATGAACCCGAAGCGGTCATGGTAGATCAGTAGTGTCTTTCGCATCTTTCTCTAAAACAGACCGTGTGCTGCACCACCGAATGCCAAGTTTCCACTGAAAGCCGTGCCACGATGGATAACTTGGAACAGCCTAAGCATGCGGAGCTGGAACGAAGCGTTTGTAAAAAGTTCGCGACGTTGTAGAGGTGATGTCATTGGTTATTGGCATGTACAATGCACCCACAAGCAAATTCTCAGCATACGCTCGGGTTGTACCGTGACGGCACAGAAAGATGATAGCGTGGAAAAAAATAAATTAAATTAATTAACTCTCCCCCCCTCACATGCCCTCTCCACTACCCCAATGGTGGAGCTGCACCTAATCTTGGCACACTCATACCAAGTAGAAAGCCCAACGACAGTTTTCCAAAAAAAAAAAGGATCTACGGTCAATCACAAGATCTAATGAGAATTTGTGCATCAAATTTTAAATAAATAAATAAATAACTTATAGACGGCGCTCACTGGGTCTTCATAAACTCCTTGACCAGCGCATAACAGAGAAACAGACGTCTAAACAGTTGCTGTCTCGAAGGGTCGGTGTGGCTTGCTTGGCGTCCTCCGTCCTCACAAGGAGCAACACGGATCGTAGTACGTTTTCAAACGGTCTTTATTGGAGAGCAGGCATGACTCGATCATCATCCACAAATGAACAGCTCAAAACCAAGGAGACATGAGAGGGCTCTTGCTCCCACCAACTCAACGGGGTCATCTTTCTTATGGTGGAAGATCTTACGTTCCGATACTTGACAGCTTACTGACGTCACAGTCCTCAACACCCACAAACCTCAAAACATTCGAACGTCAAAGCATTCTGGCTGGCGATTGCCCAGAACGTAAACTACTGGAGCCAATTCTACATTCCGATTTGACTAGGCTTTTGGAATGCAGGTCAATCGTGGTGCTGACATTATGACCGACAATAACATTTTAAACATCTCAGGTGGGGCAGTGCTCAGCAAAAATACAGCTGGCTTGGCCACCAGGTAAGGGGGTGGGAGGGAGACTTCTTCCTCTCATTGACAATTTCCTCAAAAATGTTTACTGACCAGATAGGTCAAAATATAACACCATAAAATGGTTCATGTGCATCAGTTATAGATGTGAACTATGTTACAGGAAACACACATATGCAGAAACAGAAACACACACACACACCTTTCCTCAATTTCTGCTCTTCCTCCAGGTAGGCAACACACGCATATTGCTGTTTAAGCAATTTATATGCACAACCACACCAGGTCTCCTCGTCACTCGTCGAGTCTGCACCAAGACAGGCTGAGCTCTGCACACTCTGAATGGCTCACTCGTGCTGGCAAACTGCCTGGTAGCACGGATTCCTGGACTCCTGCCGTTCCCAGCTGGCTCACACCCTGGGCGTAGCCGGACGCCGTCTCATTCTGGGCTATAGGTGGTGTTATGGCTCGAACAAACACACCTCGTCAAATCCATCTTCACTAAACGTTGGTAAACGCTCTCCGGTGTGCAACAGAAAGAACAGAGTGATAAACGGTAGTGTTTGAAACTTAATGCGCACGAGCCAAGGATCCGACGGGTCAGCTCAGGATGCACGTGGACCTGCGAGCCATCGCTTCCAAGCAATTGTGAGGCATTCTATTTCAACGGCAGCAAAGCCGTTCCCTGTGCCCGAGTCGAACCGCAGGCAACGCGAAATGGGGAAGGTGCAGCTGCATGCCTGACAAAAGGCCTGCACAGGAGGGCATAGGGGAGAGCTGGGGGAGGGAGGAGGATTGGGGGGAAAAGGGTGCTGGGAATGGCATGGCCGTGGGCTGTGTTGGAATAAAGAGTGTATTGTCCTTGGACGAGCCTCTCAAGCCATCCTGGGAAACAGTTTTTTTGTGGTGGGGTGGTGGTAGGAGTGGGGTGGGCGTCGGGGGAGGTAATGGTATGGTTCTCACTCTCCTTTTGTGTGGAATAAAGCTCAAAGACCGTGTTGGAGCCAAGCTCTACTTACTAAAAGCACTGCTTTAGTCACCATACTATCATCGTGGAGGGAAATCTCATACAACAGCATACACGGTGACAAATACGTCATCGTGCAGACAAACAGTATTACTTTTCCAGCACCAAAACCAGCCAATAACATCTCAATTGCAACGTGTTGCCAACATTTCGTCGTCGTCGCATCGACGGACGAGCCGACCATTAGAACAAGCCGTCTCAATGATACAAGTCAACAATGGCCGGAACGCGCTGGCTAATTCAGCGACGTTACCCCCGAAGGCTTGTCAGGTCACGTCTTGTCCTTGCAGACAAAACGTTGAATGACAAAAAAAAATTAAATTAACAAACCAAACATGTGTGGTCTCAGGTAATTGGATATGATACGGTGCAGATTTGAGATATGCCACGATGAACGTTGGTCAGTAAGGGAGCAACGATGTGTACTGCGAGCGCCTTAAGACTTTTTGCATTGCATTTCAGGATTAAAATAGAAAATTAAATCAAAGGAAAAGGATGCTTGGCTCATCACGCTTGTGTTTCAGTCTGGATAATGTGTTACGAAAACGAAATACAAAAGACAGCAAGTGGTGGATCGCTTATTGACTTTAAACCTCACCCGAGAAACCCAAAGACGAGAGGAGACGCCGGCACGGATTGAACGGTTCGCGCGAAACGAGTCGAGGACACCGAGAGCCGAGATCAAGGTAGGCACGAAGCTACTGTATACATTGGGGTCAACCTTGTTGAGGTGACAAGACACAAATCCAGAAATAGCCAACAATAGCACGAGTTACACTGGCATGTCCCTGTGCCTGGTGAATACTTGGACATGACAGTACGGACACCTTCTACAGGCCTATGGAGAAGAGCTTAACGCCAGACATGGTATCACATTTAAAGGGAGGGCATCAACGGATTTAAAAAAAGTGAAGGCCTAGCTGGTTTGCCTTCGGTGAAGCTTGACCCAAATGGGATGTGGTGCTGAAATTTGGGCCCAAAACGTGTAATGAATCAGTCAGGTGGACTAGTGAACAAAAAGCAGGAAACTGCAGACTCCATTAAGAAATTCGAGTCACAGAATGAGCAGCATTGAAATAAAACAATGCAGTACAGGGCCAGAGGCAAAATGAGATTACAGAACAAAAAGGGGGGGTGAGAGGTGGGGAGGGAGGGGGGGGGGGTGGACAGCACACCAAATTATTGCTTTTGAAAGCATTCCCTGCAGTAAACAGTACACAAACCTTCATATTCACAACCTTTACCCTCTTGCATCTCACTTTAAAATAGAATCAAATTGAATATGTAATACAATGTCAGAGAGCCATGACCGGTACCTTAGTGAGCACAGTTACGACACTCCTTCGGTCCTGTGAATTAATTGTCGGTGATGTAATGGTGAGAGCATCCCGTCTGAGTCTGGGAGGACAATGGTTTGAACCCCGGCGGAGTCATACCAAAGAATTAAAAAATGGTTTGTGCTGCTTCCTTGCTCAACACTCAGCATTTAATAGGATAGAGCATGAACAAACAACCATAGGTTGGCAACCATTGCACAGGCTTGGCCCGCTGTACCATGGAGCACCTTTGAATAGTTTAATTGACAGATATATTGACACTAGGCCTATGTAAATGCTGTGGATTGTTACCTCGACCACCGAAGGTGAAGGAGGTTGTTTTTACCCCCTCTCTGTTGGGTGGTCGCGAGACTACCGTTATTCTCAGGTTTTCCGTCTGTTTGTTTGTATGTAATGGACAGCTCTGGAGGCCAGAGGAGTCAACCGATTTTGATGAAACTTGACTGGTAGGTTCATACCAGGATCTAGTTATATGCTTTTGAGCACCGTTGCTATGGACGCCACCGTTGCCGAGCAACGGGACTGAAATTTTTGGAAAAAAATCCGGAATATATATATATTTTTTCCAAAATCAAAAATCTGCTTCCGCACTTTTATGCGCACTATAATGAACCTCTTTGTCAAAAAATTTCAGCCCGACCGTCAAAAACTGTATGACTAGTATGTAATTATATAGCGACCACCCATGTGGCCTACCGGCTAGTCCATTTGTTTATCTGTCTGTGTGCAGGATATCTCAAAAGGTTGTGGACGGATCCGGAAGAAATTTGGTGGGCAGGTTGGATGTGTGACAAGGAATAATCGATTCAATTTTGGTGAAGATCCAAATCCGGATCCGATAATTTTTTTAAGTGAATCTTCACCTTTGAGAGATGGGACCAAAAACTATATAAAACATGATACTTCAAAAAATGCAAGGGGTCCAATATGTTCTCGTGGATCAGGCATTGTGTGGCGGAGGTATGCGCTCTACCAAGTGCCCTTTTAGTTATTAATCAATTTTGTTGTGTTTTTTTTAGTTATATGTGGAAAAATTACGCACCGAGAACAGGAATCAAACCCAGTTCCTCTGGTCTGGGTGCATAATTTTTTCCACATACACTTATGTTTGTTTCTGTTCATTTATAATTGAACATAATCAATAATATTTTTATTAATATTATTGTTATTATTAATATTATATATATATATATGTTATAATCAATAATATTTTTATTAATATTATTGTTATTATTAATATTATATATATATATATGTTATAATCAATAATATTTTCATTAATATTATTGTTATTAACTCAGCCAAAATAAGAGGAATTGTAGGTGGAAGTTGCCACTGCACCTTGGCCTTTATCGAACCGACCAATAAAAGTGATGCACATTGACAAGGGCCACCAATATGCAAAGTCAGCAAAACCATCGAATGTCGGAACCTGGGAATTATTGATTATCTGCTCCCAGATAAAGAGACTATGATAAGACCATGTTGCTTTGGTAGGATACTGAGAATAGTCCAAGATCGATATGTGGACGCCGGAGCATGCGAGGGAAAAGTTTCCCCGAATGTTTTTGTCATGAACTCTGGCTCAACACCAAGCTCGAATCACATCACAGGCCCAAGCCATGTTGCATAAGGGCTGCCCAAGGCGTTTTAAATGTTTACCGCGCATCAAAAGACCACCGGCTCTCACCAGAATTTTAAGCCGTCATCCTGGGAAGGATATCTTTTGAGAAAGCCGATGAACCTTTATCAACGTGAACATCAGTCCTAACCCTGTGGTTATATTTTGGTAATCATTTGTCTCGCCCATTCCCCAATGGACGGGATGCACTATTGTGACTGGTGTGTCGGTAAGTGTGAGTCTACATGCAGATCTACTTTAATATAGAATGTTCATTCTCAGATCTACTTTGATCTATACACCCCACCTGGTTATGCATCGTCAAATTCTCAGTCTTGTTGAACCCGGTTTCGCTGTTGTGCCGAAGGCATCTAAAATGCAAAACAAGGAAAAGGTTCCCGTAAATTTGGATGTTGAGAGAACGGTTAACTGCCTTCCAACCGGAGCACACATTTTATTCTACCTGTGCACCGTCAAAAGCCCCCAAACCAACAACTTCACATCTAAATTTAAATAAAATCTCACCAAAAAGACATTTTCTTTGCAAACGCTTGGGCACACATTTCCACGACCATTATACATGCTGCCGTTTTGAACCTGCCCATTCTCAAAGATCGTCGCCCCGGTCTTTCTACGATTTATACGAGGTGTCAAGCAATTTGTCGGCTTACGACTCATATTTTTGACTTATTATTTTTGGTACAAGCCTCTCTAGTTAGCTCTGCCACCAAATGTGGATGCAGGTTATGTATTAACCACTGTTTGTCTGTTTGTTTGTCTGTCTTTGAGCAGGATGTCAAAAAACATTATGGATGGGTTGGGACAAAACTTGGTGGGCAGGTTGGGTGTGTGGCATGGACAAATTGATTCGATTTCAGTGGCGATCCGGATCTGCATCCGGATACAAGATTTTTCTTTTTAAATTCGAAAAGCGATTCTTCACCATTGAGAAATGGGGCCAAAAACGTCATACAACGCGATATTTCAAAACGTTGCGGACGGATTCGGACAAAACTTGGTGAATGAGTTGGGCAGGTGAAAAGAACAAGCCGATTGGATCTTGGTTAAGATCCGGATGCAGAACCGGCTCATCAGTGGGATACAAAACTTCAAATGTTCAACCTGGCGGAGATATGCGCCCTACCAGGTGCCGTTGTAGTTTGGGTATGCGTGCCTGTGGAATGGCATGCACTAGCCAGATGCAAATTAAACCAAAGAACGAATATGAAAGACCGTTGGCATCTTTCAAATAAGAGTGGAAGAAACCTTGAGCCATTTAAATATCGCATCAAATTGGCAACTTGACTGCCTGGCAGAATGGATGTTATCACCAAAGAAAATTGAATTACCCACAAAGTGGAAACCAGAGAGAAAGGCATGTGACCCTTAAGGGGGAAATGTGTAAACTCAGCGTTTTTAAGCATCGGTCTTGGACACGTGTTTCTGCCTTCAGGCATCCTCAGCAACACTAATCAGTTAAAATGCTGTGCTTACAGAGCAACCTGTACACAGTTCGACACCACGCGGCACATATGGTACCGGGAGGCAAAGTGAAGCTGCGTGCCTCATTTGCCGAACCAACCACATCATCGGCGCCATCATAATTTTACATCGAATTGCTTTGGCCGATTATCAAAGAAATTAACTTGAACGAGCCATAGATGTTAAAGATACCGACGTCCAATTCCAAGAAGATCAACAGGACATACAAGGAAGTCAAAATTGTTGAACGGCTTTGTGTTCAAAGGAGGTTTCACTTGACTGCGAACTTTGGTCAGACCGTTTGGTACCGCGGTCCGAGTGCTTGTTTCACAATGTTGTGGTCTCTGGGTTTAGACCCATATATTTTATTGATGTGGCCATCATACGTTATCTCCTGGGTACTAAACTGCATGTAATATGGAGTTCGTACAAGCTTCTTCTTGTGCCATAGTTGCTACAGAATTGATGTACCATAAGATGTAGAACCAAACCATATAGACAAGAACCACACCATGCACCGGCACGGATTGTTAGCGGAGCACAGAGAAGACAGGGTGGGTAACTTACACAAATCGTTGACAACCACTCTTAAATCTTAAAAGGTCCAGCTTTTTCAGCCACTGCAGGTAGGAGATGGAGATTTGCAGGAAGGAGTGGTTTCCTTACATTGGGTCGACGTGCGTCTCATCCATAATTCTCGAACATACTGCAGAAAGAGAGAAGAGAACATCACTTTGGGGGGGGGGGGGGGATGGAACATACGAAACACCTGCACTCCTTGCATCAAAACCAAAGAAAAAAAAAAAACTGAACAGCATTAAATAAAGTTCTGAACCCCAAAGATTTTTTTTATATCTCATCACACGTATCGACATGGCCATCAAATTCGTTTAAAAACAAAACAAAAAAACAACTAGAAAGACAAATATTTGTTCAGGTTCAGTATAGTGAATCACTACCCAAAAGGAAGTTTTCAAGCAATGGGAACTCAGACATAAGAAAGGGTGGCTGGCAAAGGAAGGTGGATGCTCTACATGAATGTGGAGGGAAAGGTGAAGGGGCACCCATGCAAGGAAAGGAGATGAGCCAACAAAGCAGGAAGGCAGGGACAAAAGAGGACACACACACACACACACACACACACACACACACACACACACACACACACACACACACACACACACACACACACACACACACACACACGCATGTTATCCACAGGTTAGACAAGAACAACCATCCTTTATGTCTCAATATAGTATGTGAGCGGCTTTTTGGCTTGAACAAGTTATCTGCACCCATGCCGTGGAGGTGAGTGAGAATCTCAGCTGTGGAATGTGGCGACCTGCAAAAACAGACTGCCTCGTCTGATACACAGACAACAACAAAATAAGTTTTCTCCGCTAGACTTTAGAAATAACACAAAATTTTCTGCTGACACAAGGACGTGTCGAGCCTCTCTCCAAGTGAAAGCACGATATCTGCAGCTTTTGATTTTCCAACCGCAAGCACCTCTCCGTCCTGGCACTTACAAAAGCACTATCGAAAGGTCTCATCCATCAACCAATTTGAGCAATTACACATGGTCACGTGGACGGCAGTTTGCCATGCCTCAATAACCAAGCTCTTAAACCAATCCCAAGCCGATGATCTTCATTTGGGAGAAAAAAAATAACAAACCCAGCTCTGGGGAGTGATGGAAACCAAAGCTATCGTCTCTCCCGTGAGATGACAAACACCAGCGAGCTGCATATGAGGAAAAAGAGAAACCATACTCCTGGCACCCTCCAATGTTCCAGGTTTCCCAGGGGCTGAATGCCAAGTAAGTATCCGCACACGGCTTCACAAAAAGCTGACCATCTCTCTCGCCACGAAAGCATTTTAAGCGTTGCCATGGCATGGCTGGAAAGCTGCCAGGCTCTAGAGCCTGACAACAAAGTGCAATGGAAGTGGGGACAGCTGGGGGTGGCCTACATGGCACGGAGCACGGGGTTCGTTCCCAGCGCCTCCTGCTCGGTGGTGGCCCATCTGGAAAAGGGATGTGGTTCAGCTCTTGGCCGGGCCGTAACAAATTCGAGATGCTTAAAAGGCTGTGAAAAATTGTCTCAGCGAGTAATATGGACCTCATCTGATTTGTTGACATTAAATTGTATTGATGAGTGACATAACGTGGTTGAAGGGAGGAGGGAAGACAGGAGAGTTATACAGCGCGGTGCTTATGCCGGAATGAGGGTTCTTTAGCTTTCACATCCCAAACTAACTGTCCAAATGAAAACAAGACGACAAAACTTTTTTTCAAAACTATGAACCACACCTGGTATTGTATCAGGTTGGCTTGTATCATAAGTGGTGTACAAATTCCAGGACTCAGCCTGTTTCAATGAATGCACCCTTTTTACGCTTTGCACACTATCAGCTGGCAGTAATCCTCAAGCTCAGTAGGGCACTTGGAGATATGATCATCAGGAATCAGAAAAAAAAAGGATGCGTAAGCCAATGGGATTTCCATCATGATGGGAAAAGGAATAAATGAGGAAAACTCTCAAATTACAATGCATTTTTCGACATATCACTGTTGATGTTGATGTCCTCGCATAAGTGGAGAACGTGAATCGATACGAGGCAGAAGGACCATTTAAAATACAACTAGAAGGTCACTCGGTCGAGCGCATACCTCCACCACGTAATGCCTGATGCACGAGAACATATCAGGCCCAATACATTTTTGAAATATCATGTTGTATATCGTTTTTGGCCCTATCTCTATCTCTCAATGGTGAAGAATAACTTGAAAAATTAAATAATTCTCGTATCCAGATCCGGATTCGGAGCTTCACGTAAATCAAATCACTTCGTCCTCGGCTCACACCCAACGTGTCCACCAAGCTTCATCCAAATCCATCCTCAACTTTTTTTTTAGATATAGTGCTCTGTATTAGTTTAGCCCTAACTCTCAATGGTGAAGAATCACTTAAAAAAAAATTATCAGATCCGGATCCACATTCGGATCAGTTCATATTTGTCACACGCCAAACCTGTCCACTAAATTTCATCCGGATCTGTCCACAACTTTTTTGAGACATCCTGCACACAAACAAATAAACAAGACAAACAGACAGAAAGGAGTGAAAACATAACCTCCTTCACCTTTGGTGGCGTTGGTAACAAAGCAAAGACTTTCCAGTTAATAATGGGTAAACAAGTGGTCTCATAAAATATGGAGCATTCTGCCCCCCTCCTCCCGCTCCTTCTCCCCCCCCCCAAAGTAGAACATTTCGTGTTGTTCCCACAATGCAGCCGCACAGCCTCTTCAAACTCCAGGAAGCACTTTCACGCACCTACCTCGACACTCGACCCATCCGGTTGCAAAACGTCTTGCTAACGGTGATTTTTCTGCACAAAGATGACATCACTAGAACCAGGCATGTATAAGACATAATTACTTGCAACTGAAGTAATCAATATCCCTTTGGTTCCTCGTTACTCCAACAAACTCCCAATGAGAGGATCTGGCGATTAAAGCAAAATGGACCATAAGGCAAGCGCAGTTAACTCTTCAGCTTGACTGGCTTTGTTAGCCAACAACCATTGGCAAGCCGCTTCATTTGGAGTGGTCTTTATGAGCAAATTGATCCACAATGGCAACTCACCAAGTGCTGCGCAGTTGCCTACTGCCTTAACATATCAATGTCGATAGCAAAGGATTTCAAAAGAAACCCGAAAACACATGATGGGCCTCTCTTGTACAACACTTTTGCTAATTTATATACAATGATGCTACCAAAGTAGAAGGGACAAGGTGGGGGGGGGCAGAAGAGGGGGCATTTACACATAACCTCCAGAATGCAAGCTTCGATGGGGAGCCTCCACGTCCACATAGTGTGCCACCAGCTTAGCGCCACAACGCGATATTTATCCAATGTTGAGACCTTTGTGCTGTAATTGTTAGAGCCAGATGAGGACTCCCCATCCGATAATTATCTTGGCGCTTTTGGGCAACTGGAATTTGAACGGCTCACTGCTATGCACTCGATTCGTCCCAATTTGTCAAAAATGTCAGAATAATCTTGCTTGAGTGTGTATATTCATTGCCTGGCTTTATAGATTTATCACCACCATAAATCCAGGTCCATGTTTTGGAAAATGTGAATCGACCCTTGGTACTTTGACTCACTCGTGTCCCACGTGTGAAGGCTGATCTGTCTTCAGTGTTGTTGAAGCTTCAAAGCAGTGTTGAAGCACCGTCAGCTCATTCTTGCCATATCGGGTCGGTAAGGAGGCATAACTGCTCTGCGGTCCCCTGGAACTCGCAACGAGCTGGTCGACGGATCCTTATGGGTGTGATGCCAAGGTTTGGTGTTCCCATGGCTCGTGACACAGGACAAAGATAGTGGACGTCGGTGATACTTTTATGCAAATTACAAAGGCCAACCGTAATCAAGGCATTCTCCGTCGATGCAATTCTTTCCTTGGAAAATCAGAATCATTCAATTCTACAAGGTCTTTATCTATACCTTAATGGAGTACTGCTCTCCACTGTGGGCTGGCACCCTAGCAGAACATCCATCTCTCCTGGATTCTGTGGAATCTAAAGCTCTCAAAATTATTGGAATCTCCTGTGATGAGGCTGAAGCACAAGGTCTATTGCTCTTACATCGCGCGCAGGAAGGTGGTTCTCTCCATTTTAATGGCCTCTTCTCCAACATTGCTCCCTCTGCTCTCTTAGTCCTCTGACCCACCAGCCCCCCCCCCCTAATCCCCCTAGAGCATCTCCAATGTGCAAACACTATTCCAGTAATCTCCTGGTGATTAAACTTACAAAATCCAGGCTGACTGCACACCTCAACTCGTTCACTCCTTGCTTCTGCCATCGTTGGAACCAGCTTTCAGAAGCTGTTCTGTCTCATCCTCCCCCCGAGGACTACAAGCATGCAGTGCAACAGCATCTCTTCTCATCGCAAATTCTGTTCCATGATCTTTATTACCCTCATGAATCGTTCCTAACCCAAACATTGTAATGTCGGACCCCGCTATTCATATATTCACTATTCGCGGACCCCACGTATTCACGGTTTATGAAATGCGACCTGCTTCTACATTTGAGGCCCTGTGCTTCGCGTAGTCGCAGTTTCTTCACGTTTTCAGCAGGCGAATTCGCCGTTATTCATGGGATTTTTAATTTTCCCTTATGAATCGCGAATCGCCGGGAACCACCCCCTCTGTCCCATTGAAACAATGCCCCGACATTCGCAGATTCGACATTCGTCGCATTTTCCAGGAACGTATCCCCCGCGAATAGCGGGGTACGATAGTACTCACTATTTTCAGTGTTTCCTCCCCTCCTCCCTCTCCTCTTATCCTGCTCATTCATTCCTTTGATGTTTGTCCCACTGTCAGTTCTACCTTGCTCTTCCATGAGCCTCGCTCCTGTAAAGAGAAATGAAATGACTTTAGAAGGCAATAGAAGAAGAAAAGAAAAGAAAAGAAAAAAATCAAAACAGGATATGAGATTTGAACCTATGACTGTAGCATCATGAGTTAAGTGTTCATATTGAAAACACCAAACAAACGGGTCAACCCAGACTTCATCTCGTGAATGCAATTGCTCGACTCCCATTTCCCCAAATATATTGCTTTGATACTTACCCCACTCAACCAACAATGCAGTTTTCACAACTCATACGAGTGTGTGGCAAAAACTGTTCAATTCCCAAAATTTATCTGCTTACCCTCTTCCTCATGCAAGACCCACCCACACCCCTCAACCCACCCAGCCCACCTCCCTCATATCTAAGTATAGCCAGAGTAAGCTCAGAATACTAGTAACATGAACAGACCAATAATTCACCAAAAAGGCCTGCAATGTTGTCGTTATGTTGAATAGCATGAAAGGAATTAAAGTTAAACAGCCACTCCTCGAGCACACACTCCCTTCGGCTAAACAGACAAAATGGAAGATGGAGGGAAATTAAAAATACAATTAAAACCGAGTTGGTGAGAATTGCTAGGAATGACTCAATCAGGATGAACCCAATTAGTTCAACAGGATAGTGTAGAAGTCGTGCATCTACATCGAGTTGTCTACACTGTATTGGGTTTGATTCGCGCCCCGACTGTAAATGGTCAGATTGGTGCTTCACAGGCAGAGCATGCGCCGTCCCTTGGATGGATGTTAAGCTGGGTATCTCATCTGCTGGCATTTATTCTCAGATCATCCCCAATCCAAACCATTATATTTTCTACCTTCGTTAACCCCTCTTGCCCCACCCCACCCCTCAAGTCCACATCCTTCCAGATTTCCAGTATCCATCTTATCCACCCTATGTGTCCCCCCCCCTCCATCTTTCTGAACCACTTTCTTTATGTGTCCAAGTTTCCCTCTATTTTATCCTTCAACCCTGATGTCTTTCTGAACCACTTTCTTTATGTGTCTAAGTTTCCCTCTATTTTATCCTTCAACCCTGATGTCTTTCTGAACAACTTTCCTTATGTGTCCAAGTTTCCCTCTATTTTATCCTTCAACCCTGATGTCTTTCTGAACCACTTTCTTTATGTGTCCAAGTTTCCCTCTATTTTATCCTTCAACTCTGATGTCTTTCTGAACCACTTTCCTTATGTGTCCAAGTTTCTCTCTATTTTATCCTTCAACCCTGATGTCTGTCTCTGTCTCCCTCCTGTTCCTTTTGGCCCGTTACATCCTGAACTGTTTGGTGTACTAGCTCTTCACGAGCCTCGACTCTGTATCCAAAAACGTGTAAATATATATATATATATATATATATATATATATATATATATATATATATATATATATATATATATATATATATACACATATATGTATTGGGGGAAATCAAAGGTCCCACTGTGTCTTTCGTGAAGAGTAGGCAAATTATCGCCAGCACCCTGAACAAATGACAAATTTCCTGTCAAAATAATCTTCACTCGAACAACAGGCCTGGTCAGCCGTTCGTGAAAAGCTTCTGCCAAACGACCCCGCCAGACGTCTGCACAAGAAGGAGAGATCAATGGTGGCCCTATATAAGTAGAATAATTAGTCGTGAGCACTGATCGATCAGGATCATCTTAATTGATCAGGATCATCTTAATCATCTTAAATATTATCAGCCATCCTGGTGTTTTGCAGGCAGAGGGCGAGGCATCAATATGTGCGCTGTCCCTCGGATGAATGTGAAGCCGGGAGTCTCGCCTGCCAGCACCCGTTGGCGATTGTTCAAGACCCCACAATGTCCTTCGCAAAGAGTAAGAGAGTCATCACCAGCACCCTGAACAAATTAAAAATTCCTGCCCATATTGACTGCTGTGAAGACAACGGCAAACCACCGAGCACAACATGTGCCAAGAGCTTGCTTCAGAAGCATCGACGGTTGGTAAAGAGTCTGATGATGATCGACAGTAAAGATAGAGCAAATATGAAAAACTGGACAACTTGAATAATTTCATAATTAGGCATAAAATATATCAGCACATCAATTTACTGGAATTTCTCTTGTGGCACAAATCTTGTTTAAAATCAAAGTTTATGCTTGCAAGGACTTTATCCGCACCTTGATAGTCGATGGGCTTATCACTTTCACATCGCAGACAGGTCAGTGGTCACTGTCTTCTACTGCCTACTTTCTGGTCTTGCACCCTCTGCATTTTCCGTGCACTCCCCCACCCAAGGTTCTGCAGGGCACATGCAGTCCACCATCAACCCCTTTCTTGTGAAACTCGCAAACTCCAGAATCACTGCTCACCTCCACTCATTTATTCCTATTTTTCCCCACTTGTGGATCCAACTTACACAGTTTCTTCAATCTCATTCTTCCCTCCAGATCTTCAAGACAGCGGTTCACCACCATATCAGATTGTCCCCAATGCAAAACCATTATCTTTTCCACCCTCGATTAACCACGTCCACCCCCCCCCCAAATATTCATTTTTTCCTTCCTGAGAGTTTGCTTCTCGATCCACCGCCTACATCTTCCCCTAACCCTCAACCTTACCCACATCCCTTGTTTGTCCGTCTCCATCTATTTTGTTCCTCAGCTCTGATGTTGGTGTCCCCCCCTTCTCTTTCTGCTGTTCCTCATGTGCTGTTGCATCCTGATCCGTTTTGTGTTCTGGCTCTTCCACGAGCCTTCTACAAAAAAACCCCAACAACAACAGCAAAAAACCCTACAAGCCCTTAACAATGAGATTCTTGGTAGAAACTCCTCATACATTGAACATTTTTTATAATCGTTAAATTTCCATGGAGTGTTACATAAATGAGTCACCAAACAGTGTCACCAGTGGGACGTATCTCAACAGCAAACCGGTGCAAGATGGAAAATATTTTGTACATTTAACTTGCAAAAGAGAAATTTTAAACAAAAAAAAATACAAATAAGGAGTTGAATGACAAATGAGAACGAACCTCAGTGAAGGAAACACGTGGAAACATGGACACGGGAGGAGGCAGCTGATGTCTGTGCCATGTCCCATTCCACATTAACCAAATCTATTAATATCCTTGAAGTCCATTTTATTACAATCCACTTGATATCATCCAGTCGCCCACATCACCTTTAAACAAGCTCAAATGAGCTAAGATCCTCGTCCTCTTAATGGTGACGTCATAAAAACGAATATGACGTCATTGTGATGTATCAGGTTTGCGATAAATTATCTGTGCTCATGCCTGGCTTGATTCCCGCAAACAAAATTCAAACAGCTTGCCGAGTTTCGGAGATAATGGTATAGGCGATTTCCATTAGCGGCGATATTATGACATCAACTTTTTTTCTCGGAAGAATTTCCAAAATCGGAGATGGTTACTGCCTGCGCATGGGCTTTCTGCATATACATGGCAAGCTTCACGAAGATCCGATGAAAACTCTGGGTTGTGAAACAAAAAATGTCAAAAAATAGGAATGACGTCATAAAAATTGATATGACGTCATATTGATGTATCATATGTGCGGTAATTAATCTGTGCTAATGCCCTGTTCGATTCCCGCAAACAGAATTCAAAAAGCTTGCCTAGTTTCGGAGATAATTTTTAAGACGATTTCCATTAGCGGAGATATTTTGACATCATAACTTTTTTTTCTATGAGGAATTTTCAAAATCGGAGATGATTACTGTCTGCACATGGTATTTTTACATATATATGCCAAGTTTCAGGAAGTTTCGATGAAAACTGTAGGTTGTGAAACAAAAAAAAGTCCACAAGAAGAAGATGAAGAACAACAACGTGAGTAAGACTTCGAGATCCTCCACGAGGATCTAAAAAACAAAAATTAACTTGCACGTTTCATTTCACTTATAGGCGAGGAATTTTTACATGGTACCATGAACAGCGGTTGACTCTTTCAAACAATACTCTTTCAGATCTTTCTCATCCACAACCCGGATACAGAAAGAAGAGCCGGCTTTTAGAGCCGCATGACAAGGATAAGATGTTTCCAAACACAGCACCCCCTGCCGTCAATCCGCTAGTAGAGCAGTTTTATTTGGATTTGACTCTGTCAGAAAATCCCTAACCAGACAGCTCTGGGGCTGAACCCAATGACACACCGCGCTATACCGCCGTCCTTTATGGAGGTCTCCGATCCAAGTTGAGTTGGTACTCAACAGTCATCAAATCTGAGAAAATCTCATACTGTCGCCCTGTCTCTGTGTTTGGATGTCGCAAACTCACGGGTATATTTCCACAAACAACCACTGAAAGAGGTTTGGTCGACTGAGCCTATGGGCCTCACCATCATGGACAGACCAATATATCCAAGATGGCCAGCCAAGACCAGCCACAGAATGGACATCCTCCATCATTCCTTGATGAATCTGAAACTACACCATGGAAAACAGACCTACACCAATGATTCAAGTGAGTCATTTGCCTTAGCCTTCCCAGTGGGAACTACAAATTCTAGCCTTTGCGTCAAGGCAGGAATTTGTAGTTTCTCAGGGTGCTAGCGATAGCTCACCAACTCTTCGAGAAAGACACCATCGGGATTCTTAACGGCCACCAGCTAACCCTGGCAAAAAAGGACACCTAGGTCCTAGGGCAACAGGTAAGCCGAGCAGGTAAAACACCTGGGACGTCAGTTAGCCCTAGAAGATGGGACACCTGGATAATCAGTTAACCCTAGTAGATGGGACACCTGGGACACGAGTTGGCCAAAGTAGATGGACATTTATCTGAGAGATGGCGTAATTTGTGATAGAACGCTCTGTTGTGAAGCACCAGTCCAAAGTTTGTAATCTGATCAGGCCTCAAACCCAAAACAGAGAGCTCAAAGGTAAGTGTGCTACCTCTTCACCATCCTGTCAGACCTATCCCCATCAACAATTTCCTGCCAAGTTCATACTCTCAAACTGCAATCTTACTCCCCTCACCTCTTCTCTCCTTCTTTTCATCATTCTTTCCTTTGCTTGTTAAGTCCAGCTGTGGCCACTTCATTATAAGTTTGCCTTTCTTCCCTCACTCGCCTCTAAGCTCTCTAGCATGGATTTGATTCCCAACCCAGCTATGAACCGTCATCCTAGTGTTTCACAGGTATGGTGATTCAATGTGTGTGCCAATCCCTAGGATGGACATTAAACCGGTGTCTCGTCTGCCGACATTAGTTGGTGGAAGTTAAAGATCCCACGGTGTCCTTCACGAAGCGTAGGTGAGCAATCACCGGCAACCAGAACAAATTCAAAATTCCTGCCCTAACCTCGTGTTCCCCCTGTCCCGCGGGAACAAAGTGAAAAGGGTTAACCCCCAAGGGAGTCGCTAAACCCCTAAGCTGGGTGTGCAGATTGGTAGTAGAAGTAGTAGTAGTTTCTTCCCTTCATCATGGTGTCTTCCTGCTCCTCCATGAACCTAGACTTTACATACAAAAGTTGTTTAAAAAAAAAAAATACAACAACCTCAATAACTTCCAACAATTGTCAGGATCGGGTACATTGTAGGCAAATCCATTTTCATAGTTAGCTGAAGGTAAACTATGTTTTCGAGGTTTCTTTTGTCACAAACTCAAATATCCCAAACGCAAAACGATTGTTGGCGATGTTTATCGTATGCGTTTGAAAGATATCCGAAGTTGGCCGCAGAATACCGCAGTCATTTTCGCATTTGGCTTACTAATTCGAGATATTCACAGAACCAGTACTCAGAAAAATGACTCATGCAAAGTTATATTTAGTGTGAATGCAACATACTTACACACAGTTAACAACTTAAACACTTTATACAATCCATAGATTACTTCCACAGTTACATCTCATAATCAGGTTTTGTTAACCTCCGCCATCGAAGATCGGAGGTTACTGTTTTCACCCCTTTCTGTTTGTTTGTTTGTTTGTTTGTGAACAGTATTACGGAAAAACTCCTCGACGGATTTCGTCGAAACTTGGTGGGGGGGGGGGGTTAGGTATGGTCCAAGGATCATGCCATTAGATTTTGGACTTGGTCCCCCCCCCCCACCCCAAAAAAAAAGTTAGAGAAAAATTTTTTTTTTGCATTTCTACATGTTTAAAGTGATTTCCAACCCCCCCCCCCCCCCCAAAAAAAAAATGGAGAAAAGAACTATAACTGTCAGCACTGTTGACATATTTAATGAATAAGATATAAGGTTCAATTGAGTGACCCAGCAGTATTGGCGGCGGAGGTTTTGCACTCTCCCGAGTGCTCCCCCTCTAGTTTACAGTTTTTATATATTTGTTCCATATTATATATATATATATATATATATATATATATATATATATATATATATATATATATATATATATATATATATATATATACACACACATATACATATACATACTCAATGGCATAATGGTTCGAGTGTCCGCTCTGAGGCTGGTTGAAACCCCTGGCCGAGTCAGAGCATAGACCAAAATGGTACGTGCTGCTTCCTTGCTTGAAGCTCAGAATTTAAAAGGAGAGCACGGACAAATAACCCTGGGAAAGCAATGGCAAACCACCCAGTATAACAGTTGCCAAAGAAACTGTTTCTGCAGCACCAATGCTCTGTAAAGACTTCCTTTCGTGTGCAGCCTTTTTGGCTGCCGGTTGCATCATTGGTTAGGGGTACGGATTATGCCGCTGATGCAGTGCCCCTATTACCAGTACACTGGTGATAGGTTTCGCCATCCTGTTTCGCCGACCTCAGAAGGATGACAGGCCGAGTCAACCCCCTGGTGTTAATTCAGTGGGAAACTGGGCTCAAACTCAGGACCCTTGGATCCCAAGCCACCACCCTAACCGCTAAGCCAACACTAGGCTTTCTGTAAAGAGTATGGTATATCAAATCAAAAACGCAATATATATTTTTTTATTTATAATTATGTTTTATACAATTAATTTGCTGTTTTTGATGATCTACCTGGAATTAAAGCACTAAAACAAAAAAGCTAATTTAATAACATGTTTAGGATTGATTGATCACTTGAGTTTGTTGGGTGAACCTTTTGCCAGTGTTCTGTATTTGGCCGCAGAAGAGTAGGAGGTACGCAAATTCACCTTTGAGCTATCTCGCCTGGGCTTGAATCGCGACCCAGCTATAAACTGCTCCACTGGTGTTTATCATGCAGGACGATATATGAATGTGTGCGCCGTCCATCGGAGGACTCAGCCGCCAGCACAGGGGGCGTCAGTGGTCATTAAAGATCCCAGGGTATCTTTCACAAAGAGTAGATGAGTTATCTCTGACAGCCAGAATGAATTACAAATTCCTGCCAGAATTGGCTGATCTCTCAAGAGGGTGGGAATAATTGGGCCCACTCATGATGATGTTGTAGTAGTAGTAGTAGTAGTAGTAGTAGTAGTAGTAGTAGTAGTAGTAGTAGTAGTAGTAGTAGATTGATGAGTAAACAAAAAATGTCCAAATGTCTAAATGCTCGAAACGATAGATTTTGATTTCGAGTTTATAGATATATGGAGGGAAGTTCAAGCTGGACGAAGATTACATGTTTGATGGAATTACAAAACGGTTTGACATGATAGAGTACGGAGAGCTTGGTAAAGGTTTATGAAAGAAAATAGTTTTAGTTTGGTAGAATTAACCGAGCACAGGTTACATTGCAATGTGAAAGGTCTGGAAGAGTTTTATTGACAAATCATCAAAGCAGTCTGCAAAATGCCAACCAGTAGGATAGAAGACGAGGTTTGTGTGTGTCCATGATGCGTGCGACCCAAACCTGCTAAACGGGGGTACAAGCTTAAAACTAAACATAGGAGGCTGAAATGTTTTCTTGAAATGTGAACGCTGAAAGGGAGAAATTGCATCGCTATTAAACCTACTTTGATACAAGGTGGTGAAGAGCACAAGGATTTGGAACTTTTGAAGACCACAGCTGCAAAAAAAGATGCTTCGGTTTAGCGAAAACATTTGGATACATGAAGGAATCTTCATTCGAGAAGCCTGGATGAGGGGACAATGAAGGAGAATGGGATGGACTGTGTCACATCGTTCAGGAGAAAGCTGCACTCGAATCACACAGGCAGACTTAACCTTTGGGTGAAGCAGGATAGCTCAGAGGTATGCGCATTCACCTTTGAGCCATCCGATAGAGGGTCACCTCCCAATTTGACTATAAACAGTCCCTCCGATGTTGTGCAGGCAGGATGTTGCTTCGATAAGTACGTCATCCGTCGGATAGGATGTTAAGCCGAGAGTCCCATCTGCCACCAGGATTTGCTGCTGGTGGAAGTTAAAGATCCCACGGTGTCTTTCGCAAAGAGTAGGCCATTGTTTGCTGACACCCTGAACAAATTGCAATCATGCCATGACTACTGCTAATAAGGCAATGGCAGAAAACCTAGTGCATTCCTTGCCACAAGATAACATTGGCAGCACTGAACCTGCCTTCAGGCAGGCCCCCAAGCGGACAGAGACTTGATCCTCGCCATGCTATTGATTCAGGACTGGCAGGATGGCCGAGAGGTACGCACACGTGCCCTGAAGCCATCGAATCTGGATTTGAATATCGAGTCAAGACCCAGCTGTAACAGTCAACCTGGTGTTTTACAGGCAGGGCGAAGCAACAATGTGTGTGCCGTCCCTCGCATGGACGCTAAACTGGGCATCCCATCTACCAGCATTGGTTGGTGGACATTAAAGATCCCACTGTTTTAATTGTGAAGAGTAATTGAGTTATCGCTGGCACCATGAACAAATTCCAAATTCGTGCTGGAACATATAGGGGGCACTGCATCAGTGGCACAGCTGCGTCACCAACAAATTATGCTACCCGCAGCAGCAATGTGCCGCATACAGGAGAAGAAGAAGAGTTATTTCAGAGAATTTATAGAACCATGCCATCGTTATCTCCAAAGCTGACAGTTTGTTTGGTTAAAATAAGTTTTTGTAAAGAAAAATGAAAACTCACTCATGGAGTGACACTTGGCAAAATGGAGCGGCACTCGGTAGAGCACACATCTCTGCCAGGCTGAATACTTCACACTTTCTACCCCACTGATAGGTCGGATCTGAATCCGGACCGGAACCAAAATCGAATCGGCTTGTTCTTGTCACCTAACCAACTCACCCACCTCACCTGGATTTGTCAAAACTCATCCACAACTTTTTGAGATCTCATGCGATACAGAGTTTTTGGCCCCATCTCTCAACGGTGAAGAATCACTTGAAAAATGCTCTAATCCAGATCCGGACTCGAATCTTCACCAAAGTTGAATCAATGAGTCCTTTTCACACACCGAACCTGTCCGCCAAGTTTCACGTGAATCCATCCTTAACCTTTTTGAACTATTGTGCTACATATCGTTTTTAGCCCCATCTCTCAACGGTGAAGAATCACTTGAAAATTAAAAAAAAAATCCTATCCAGATCTGGTTTTGGATCTTCACCAACATTGAACCAATTCTTCCCAGAGGAACTTCCAACTTTTCCACCAAGTTTTGTCCGAATCCATCGATAACCTTTTGAGATATTGTGCTATATATAATTTTTAGCCCCATCACTCAAAGGTGAAGAATCACTTTTTAAAATCCTCACATCTGGATCTGGATTCAAATCTTCATCAAAATTAAGCGTTGCTGTCCTTGGCCGATCAACTACACACAAAAAATTTCAGAACTATTGCTTGAAAACTGTGGCCAAAAATCGTGCGACAAACAGACAAACAAGCAGGTAGGCGACGAGGGATCCGCTAGGATCGAAGCGCTGGATATGATGCTTTTCATTCTGACCGATCCACCGACGAAGATTCATTGCCAAGACTTATTGGTTCACATACAATTGTTCCTCTGCCTGGCAAGATTTTTCCTATTGCGTATTTTGCCAACTGGCACTCCTCATAAAAAATGACGGTAAATAGACACCCTATTTTTGAAGGACTACCATTTGAAAAATAAAACCTAAATCAAAAATCGGCTCGAGTAAAATTTTCTAAATATCTCGAAGTGTTGAATTCCGGTCTCGCTTCTCCACATTCAAAACTGTAGGACAAGTATTGAAAATAGTGAACGCGGTTTTTCGGCCGCTGCATAGCAACGGGTGGTTGCTTATCAACGAAACTCAAACGCGCACACTCCCACCCCATATGGCACCTGTTCGCCAAGTTTCATCGAAATCGGTTTGCTGGTTTGTGCTGTGGAGCCTTGCGTTGCAGACAGACACACACACACACACACACACACACACACACACACACACACACACACACACACACACACACACACACACACACACACACACACACACACACACACACACACACACAACCTGACAATAAGGGATATCTCGCGAATCCAACAAACAGACAAATACTATAGACCAACATACCTGGCAAAAAAATGTTTTCGCCAAGAAAAAAATTGAGACAGGCATTGACTCTCAGGTGGAATGCAAAAGGAGGTGACAGGTGAACAACACATACGAAAAATGTTATCACCTTGAGCATACACCACCCAGGACAAACTTGTCACAAGTCATCACAAAAATTAAAATTAAATAAAGGATAGATGAAGAAGAAAAATCCAAAATCTAGAAAGTGATGGCAATGTAAACCACACTTGTTCGTGATTCGGCATGTGTAAATTCACACATTTAAGAAAAATTACAATAATATTCAATTTACTACTTGCATACCCCAACATAATGATTCAACTAATCACTTATGGGAATAATAATAATCATCATCATTGTTCTACCACTGAAAGTCATGAGTGAAAACACAGCCAATGGATCTGAGCTCTTGCCCTGGGATGTCTGACCAGGTTACAAAACAAGGATACGGTTGGCTGGTCTTTCATCGTGTATTACTTCTCAAGAAGTGGTCCACCGAATTACAGTACATCACAGATTATAAACACCTGAGACAGCAAAGGGCCAAAACTCTTACAACAGAGGCAGAAAAAAGGCCCAGAACTCATAAACTGCTGCAACCATTACATTTCCTCTTTCAAGGGAACCAAAACGGTGGAGGCATCTCGACTCCGGAAGACAAACTTCTCTAGATCGGTGCATCCTCGACTATCTAAGCCGTGCGATCGATACATCGGATCGTGAATGTCGAGCATACAATGGTTTTAACGCTTGATACTTTGTTGGAAAGTGGAATTTTGTTTCAGTGTGCCGAAAGGAAAATGTTTGACATTTAATTTACAAAAGTTAAAAAGTTTTCATTACCTTGAAGACATGATAGAGGCATGATGCATGAGAAGCAGAATTAGCTATTATATCAGAATTAGCTCATACGTGATGAGGAGAAACTCAAAGCCAAAGTACTGCTAAACTGCAGGTTCGTTTTCTGATTCATGTTCAAAATATAAAATTCAACTGGAATTACGTTGTTCCTTGTTCATAAAACTGACATTTACAGACCGACAGACAGACAGAAGTGAACCAATTGCTTAACCCTGCTTTTCGCTTCGCGCGCATGGGTTTATAAAGTCAGCCGGTAATAAGTGGAGAAAACGCGGTGGCATCATGAAGCACAGAAACATTCAATCATCTGTAAAAGGTAGCGTTTATCAAGCATGCATCAGACCGATATGGATGTATGGAAGTGAAATGTGGGCACTGCGGATCGAAGATGTAAAAATAATGGAAGGAACTGAGATGAGAACGATACGATAGATGAATGGATCGTCTTCGAAAGAAAGAATCTCAGACATCAGGAAGAGATTATAAATCAATACTAGTGAGGAAGAATTTAGGAAGAGACCAATTTAGACTTGGTTGGTATGGTTATGTGCAACGAACGTTAGTAGAATAAGCTGTAAAGAAAGCAATCAAGCTCGTGGTGGAAGGAAGAAAGCAGAGAAGGTGTCCCTAAAACACACGTATTTAAACTGTCAAGGAAGATATGGAAAGTTGGAACCACCTGAAAAAGGGGGAAATGGTCATAAAATGTTTGTTGCTGTTGTTGTTGTTGTTATGCCAGACATGACTGACAGCTTTAAATTGGATGGCATGAGAGACGAACCTAAATCTCACCACCTAAGGAGGAATATGCAGAAAATAGACAAAGGCTGTTGCCTACTCACTCCAGTACCAGAACCTGCATGTGCTGCTCCTGGACCTCATCCAAGGCACTCTTTGTACCACTCAATGATGAAGCTGGTTGGTTGGATAGCTGGTGTCACATCACCCACAATTGTAACCCGAAAAAAAAAAATCATACGTCCGCCATTTTGGTACTATGGTAAGCCTAAGATATCTTCAGAAGAGTCATATTCACAAACTGCCATGCCCTCCCTGCAAGTTTTCCATTCAGTGTCAAACAACCGAAGTGACTGTTAAAAAGGATCATCAAATATCGAAATATTGGAGCCAATAGGCGAGTCATGGGCGGCGGTACACATAGGCCTCAGGCTTCAGGCCTCTGATGTTAGCCTATGGCCCAGTTCAATTGGAATTATCTGAGCTATTGAACCACGATGTATTGTAAATGTGCATAAGCAGTAGGCTATGCATGTTTTTGCTACACATATGCAACCCAGGTTATTTGTATTTTCCTAACAATAAAAGCAGCGGTCTGTTGTCTATACACCACCCAAGCAAAGGGACGTGTTAGAAGAACATGATGCATGCTTAGAACACGATCGCCCATAGGACAGATACTCTGCTCGTCATAATAAAATACCAAGTTGTGATGGTAATGCTGTACATTATAATCTACAGCAACTTTGAAAATAGTCATGGCCTGTTTACACAGGACAAATCTTAACCACTACGCTGGTAAGAACCAGACTCAGTGGCATCATCGTGAGATCGTCTGCTCTGAGTCTGGGAGGTCAGTGGTTCAAACCCCGGCCGAGTCAAATGACAGACTTCTAAAATGGTACTTGTTGCTTCCTTGCTTCCTTGCTTTACGCTCAGCATTTAAAAGGATAAAGCATGGACAAGCAATGCTACGAAGGCAATGGTAAACCACTCAGTGTAACCCTCTGTAAAGAGTATGGTACATTAAAATGAAACTAAACGCTGGTAAGAGAGGCGACTTTTGAAAGAGAGAATGACTGCGCCGGGGTTGTCATCCCGCGTTCAACGGCTACACACGGAGTGCCAAATCATGCCTAGATTGATGGCCACCCTACGCTGAGCATCGCAGCATTCACTCGCTTGAGGCACAGGCATCAGAGAGAGACGCGCACTCGAGCATGCACGGGCAGCATCCACAAGCTGCCAACCCCTAACCCACCCACCGAACCCCCCCAACCCCCACCCATCTTTACCCAACCACCAAAATAAAACTCAGCCAACACTTGCAAACAGGGCATTGTGCCAACAGCTGCTAGTAGACAGTTAGAGTTTTCTTCATTTATGATAAGAATGTGCCCGTTTGGGGGATTATGTTTGAGTCTGTGTGCGAAGCCAAAATGCATGCAAATTCCTGGCCTGAGAGCAGCTGGCTATGTTCTCATGGTGCAATAATTTGATGCCCTTATGCCCCACTATTCACCACCACTCTCCTACTTCAATACATATCAGTACATCGTCCGTGCTCTCCTCAAACTTGAAATGGCTTCAATAAGTCTACACACCCAACACGTGGAGAAACACACAGACGCCAACCCCTTCCCCTCCTCCCCGCACCCCCTGCAAATAGCACGCATTACCCGCAGTCTCTGGAGCAAGGACAATACAGGTTTGCAAAAATGAAAGCATCAGACGCCGATTCTTGGCACGGCTCTTCGCTTTTTGCATCCTAGTTTGCACTGCAAAGACCAAAGTGTCTCTTACTTGATCGCACGCCTGATATAAAAATAACCACACGAATAAACATGCACTCAAATCGAGCGCATCAACCTGCTTTGACGGGCCACCTCATTTTAGCAACCCAGCGAAGGTCCAGAAATTGGACGGCGTACCTCCAACGATCATCTTTTATTGCATTTCGGGGTCAACTGTCCCAAAAGGCTCAACATCTGAGAAAGCATGTTGCACAGAACAGCAATAGATCTGCACTGTTTTTCCATGATGTATGAGCTCAGCCCGACAGCACAAGCACATATGCGGTAATATTCCCATAATAGAGGTGCAAACTTAATGACAAAACAAATCGCGAGCAGACACGCGGCCTGGGCAATGGCAATCGGCCGCTGTTTCCGGCAGCGTGGGCAGCAGTGCCAGAGCTGTGCTTGGCATGGCGCGCGTGCTGCACATCCCCATCACGCCTACTTAACAGAGAGTCGGAGAGGACAAAAGGGAGCGTGCGACGTGCCATCAAACTGACGCACCACAGAGGGACGAGACCATCCACGATTCCAAAAAAATGCGTGGCCATTGAGCAGTCTCGAGCGGTCTTTGGACTGACGCACCACGGAGGGATGAGACCGTCCTCGATTCCATAAAAGCGCGTAGATATTGAGCGGTCTCGAGCGGTCTTTGGACTGACGCACCACGGAGGGATGAGACCGTCCTCGATTCCATAAAAGCGCGTAGATATTGAGCGGTCTCGAGCGGTCTTTGGACTGACGCACCATGGAGGGACAAGACCATCCTCGATTCCAAAAAAACGCGTGGACATTGAGCGGTCTTGAGAGGTCTTTGGTGGCAATTAGTTAAAAAAGAAAAAGAAAAGTTAAACGAACAAATAAGTAAGACAATTAGAGATAAATAAACAAGTAAAGGTGATTTATGCACCTTGAGAGCATCTTGTAAAAAGGGAGGATTGAATTGGCAATCAAATGAATTCATCTGGACTCATGCGGAAAAAAGGAAGCGGTCAAACACAAATGGCATTTTTTTTTCTTAATAAAGCCTTAACCGGTGAATCATTGCAAACCACAACACACTTCAAAGTGACTATTCATGGCGTGGTTTGCTTGCGGAAAGTTTCACGAAGCGTATTACAACACCAGCCGGGTGGTGCGTGCCCGAGAATCGACGAAGTTGGTACATAAACGATGTGGCCTTTTGTTTTGAAAAGAAATGGCTCGATTATGAATGAAGAAACAAAGTGTATGAGCGAATGAACGGGTAAAATAAAGGAAAGATCCAAAATATGGAAGCGCTGACAGAGACACATGGGCTGAGAGGGGTGTGGGGTGGCTAAGGAATGTGGGGGCAATAATTGGAGGCAAAATCAATTGACTTAGGACTCTTTACGTGCTTTATTGCTGGATAGCTCAAGGGTCGGCAAACTCGGGAGGAGCTCTCTGACCTGGGTTTGATTCCCAACCGGCCCGAGGATGAACTTGTCGGAGCAGAATGTTACACGAAAGAGAGTGCCGCCCTTTGGGTGGGAAGTCTTGCAGGCTGTACCATCTATCAGCTTTCGCTTGTGATTGTTTGCTAAAGATGTCATTGCACCTTTCAAAAAGAGCAGGCCAATGTCAAAATTTCTGCCAGTTAGTTGATGGTCACTTCGGTAGTAGCATCCTGTGCCAGATGAGCAACCAGTCCAGGGTTAATTGATGGACATTTTGATGACCTGTCATGGGCTGCCTTGGCATGAGACAGGGGGTTGGGGAGGGGGGTGAAGGGAGTCAAAAGAGGGCAGGGGGATAAATGTCTCGGATCTGATATACCATAACGTGATATCCAGAATGTCTGGGTTGCCAAAGCAGATTCTTGGCAAGAGTTACACTGGGTTGTTTGCCATTGCTGTCCTGGCAGTAATGATGGCAGGAATTTTTATTTGTTCAGAGTGCTGGCGATAGCTCAACTACTCTTCTCAAAGGACACCATGGGATTTTTAACATCCACCAACTAATGCCAGCAGATAGAAAACCCAGTTTAACGTCCATCCGAGGGATGACACACACACACACACACACACACACACACACACACACACACACACACACACACACACACACACACACACACACACACACACACACACACACACACTGATGAACAACCTTGCCTGTGAAACATTACGATGACAGTTTATTGCTGGGTCGGGATTTGAACCCAGGCTAGACAGCTTGCAGACGAGTGTGCGTACCTGTAGGCTATCCTGCCAGCACAGGTTGAATGTACGAGAATAAAATTTCTGCCAATTTTGCATCTACAATAAGTATATGGCTCCTTCAACAATTGACCAGTTACCATCTTCTCAATTATCCACACATCAAATCCAAAGAGATCTCGTTAGTTGGTGCAACATGTGTGAAAACACATTTTTGATTCCTGGTGGCTCTGTTGCACCACTAAGGAAGATCAACTTCGATTCCAGTTTGAGCTGAAAGGCTCTCGGAGAAAAGATTATAAATCGGTGGTTTAAAATCATGCCAACTAGGCTTGTTATGAAACAAAGAAACTTGGACAGGTGACCAGCATGCACGGCTTGCTCTCCGGAAGGATACTGTGGAATTTTATGCAAGCGAGCTCAACAATGCCTCCCAAGGAACTGTCACGCTCCAAGATGCCATTATCCGAATGACGGTTCGGACCCAAGTCACATGCCAATCTCAACAAGTACCACGATACAGGTGAGGAAGAACACAGGTTATAAAACTAAAATAGCACTCGGTTGAGGGCACGCCAGGCTGAACGGTTTACGTTTTGTAGCCCACTGATGAGCCGGATCTGGATCCAGACCTTAACCAAAATCGAATTGCCTTGTTCCTGTCGAGTACCTCACTCATCCACAACTTTTTGAGATATCGTACTATATATCGTTTTCGTCCCTATCTCTGAATCGTGAAGAATCACTTAGTAGATTTAAAAAAATCCTTCTATCCGGATCCAGATTCAGATCTTCACCAAACTCGAATAAATTTGGCCGTGTCACACAACCAACCTTTCCACCAAGTTTCGTCCGAATCCGTTGATAACTTTTTGGAATATCCTGCTCACAGAGACAGACAGACATAAGATTCAAACAAAACAAACAAACAAACAAAAACAACAGTACACAGCCAACGCAGAATAAGCAATACAAAAACCCAGGAGCGTAAAGTGGAAACACCTTAAAAATGCAACTATCCATCCACTGGGACCATACTCTCTGCAGAGTGTTGGTGCTGCCTAAGGAGTCTCCTTGGCTATTGGGTACAATCCTGGACGGGTCGCCACTCCGACACAGGATACCAGCATGCTGGCACTCATTTTGCCGACCTCGGAAGGATGACAGGCAGAGTCAACCCCACCCGGTATTAATTCAACATCCGAGTGGGATTTGAACTCAGGATCCTCGGATCCTAAGCCCACCACCCTAACCATTAAGCCAACACCAGGCATAAAAATGCAACTCGACCATTAATAATAGCCATTGCATACCCCTCATATCCCTTTTTAAAAATTTGTTTCCATTTCAACGTGCAACCACCTCTTTAAACTCAATCATTGGACGCGAAATGCATCTCGACTCGATTTAACTCATCACTCTCCTTTGGGAACAACGTGATAGATTTTTCCTGCAAATCTCCGACACAACGTAAACATGCTCGTGTTTCAATTCAATTGGCCATAACTGAACACCTCGAACCGACAACCCCATTTAGTTATTATAAATATTCTCTCTACAGTACTACCCTTGGCTTTCCTACAAGGAACCATATATTTATTATGTCTTCACCAGAATGAGGGTGAGAGTTGGGGGGGGGGCTAAGATGATAAAATGAATAAGGGAGGACGGTTCGAGAGGGAATGGGAGGAGTTGGAAAATAAGTTTAGGAAGAGATGGGAGGGACGAGAGATATATACAGAAAGGAGGACGGAGGGTCAAAATAGATGACCCATAATATGATACCCTCCAAAGTATATCCTTCCACAATTCGAAACCTTTAGTCATAAATTTCTTCAAGTCCAAATGTGGTTGCCTTTCCCACCTGAGTGCATAGATCCTCGTGCTGGGACTTTTCCAGGTTGAAAATCCCATAAACGGTGTGGATATGTCCATCATCGACCAATGTCCTTGCGGTTCACGTAAAAGCCCATCGATACTCCTTAACGCCTCTGCCATACGTACAGCACGTGTACATGCTTCCAATCATCTATAACGGGTCGCTAGACAAGTTCGGAACACGCTAAGTAGCAATCTCATGCGTCAGGTGTTATAAACGAAGGAAACAAAGCCCACATGCTCCGACGAAAGCACACGCGAAGCTGCAAAGAAAGAGGTAAATCAACAACTAACGCGGTATATATATATATATATATATATATATATATATATATATATATATATATATATATATATATATATATATATATATATATATATATATGACAAGGGAATCACACATGTAGGATAAAACAAGCAGCCAATTCTTAATGGGCAATGGGCTAATGGGTTACGATGTTGCAAAACCTAAATGATAGGCTATGTAAGAATGTCTAAACACAGAGGAGAATGAAGTCACAAATGACAGGCTAAAAGCTGCATGGTAAAGTAAGAGGGGAAGGGGGGGGGGGGTTGGTTTCCAAGGCAACCTGGAATAGAGGCAGCGCACACAATGGGATCATTTTTGAGACAATTTTTGCTCGGATGCAGAGGCGTCCGCATGTTTACAGGACAAGCCTCTCCTCGTTCTGCTTGAGCTCCGAGTGCAGGTCTGTAGCTCCCGCAGGTCTGTTCAATCTTCGTCGGTCCGAGTGCAAGCCAAAGGGCATGCCACGGTAAAAGAACGAGGGAGACAGAAGGATCTCTCCATGGATTACAAAAAGACAACAATCCATAAGGGAGAGAGTGCGAGCCAGGATTTTAAGCTTCGACAGGTTGGCAGATCCTGATGGCCAAAGTAACCGTGATTTACAAAAAGCAACTAAAAAACTACACAACAGTTCTACTCCTGCTACAACGACAACTCATGCTTGCCGTTCCGAACCAAAAAAAAGCCCGTTCACATGCAACATGTGAACTACCTGATCAATTTCTTCATCGTACAAAATATCACAACTACTACTCTGACTACTACTAGTTTAGTGGCCACAATTGTTCCCACCGTGCAGGGTCGCCTGCGAACGTTGTTGACCAAAGCCTTTCTCGAAGCAGGTGGCTCGGTCTGACCTTCGCCTGGAGATTACTTAGGCAGGGATTTGTGACTTGGTCAGGGTGCTGGAGATAACTCGCCTACTCACAGCAAAAGTCACCGTGGAATATTTAATTATATACGATCAAACGGGACACCTGGCTTCACATCCGCCCGAGGGGTGGTGCACCCATCGATGCTTCGCCGTGCCTGCGAAACACCAGGATAAGTTTACAGCTGGGTTGGGATTCAAACCCAGGCTAAACAGCTCAAATGTAAGTGGCACTACCTCTGCATCACCCTCCAGCATTGAAAACGACACAACAGTCGTACGTATGTTTGCGTCAGCGTTCTTTAAATTTAAAAAGACACTTTAAATCGGCAACGTTTAATTCATGAAACAACTCCCAAGCCGTAAAGGGGCAAACTGATGCGTTCAGTGGTCAGTCTTTACAAGCCGTCCAGGTCAAAACATCATCGGACCCCAGCAACATGACAGCACATGGAACGCTGTCGAAGTAATTGATAGCAATTACATTTTCAGGTTCCAACACTACGTGCATGTCTGAAGTCAACAATTTGCATTCGTCCCATTCGATACAGTGATGTCTCGCAAGCGGGCGAAGATGCAGACAGGATATGAAGGTCAATGACGCGAGTCAGTTCGACTTCACAGCGAGTAACGCACCAGACCACGAGTGGCTGTGGATAAATGCCGAGTTTCTTTCTCTCCGTGACGTTGCTACGTAACAGGCGTACATCCCTTCGCCACCCTGGCCGTATGCCGCAGGAACCGGGGAGTGGCTACGCTCATGGGGTCAGGTCACCACCGACGGCTGGGACTCAAACCATGCTGGAAATCAAAACAGAAAGACCCCACAAGTTAGGACATTCAGCTGAAGACTAAAAAAAAAAAAAAAAAAAATCAACGGTGCATGACTTTACAGGAGTCCATCAACGCTCAGGGCTGTGGTAACATGTTTAGATGACACGCACAAGTACCGTAGTAATTAAAGAAGGACCACAAGTGCACCTCCTGAGCAACGTGGAGAAGACACTTGCTGTATAATACGATGTTCAAAAGACCCCAAAAATTAGAGGAAACCATCAAAGGATTTTACATGAAACAAGGAACCACTCGAGACGCGCACACCGAGCTCTTAGAATAATTCACAGGGCAGATGGAAGATCGAAGCTCAAACGAAGATTCTGTGAAATTCTTCTCACTGCCTTTGCACCTGGGCGACGACTACAAAGCCAAGCAGACGGAATACTTTCGTCCAGGACGTTGTTCCTGACATCAGATTTCATGTTTGGGACGGCAAGTTCACCTGCCTACGTAGAAAGGACAAAGCACGTGAGGACTGCTTGAACCAGTGCCAAAAACTTACAGACCAGCACCCCCCCCCTTTCCACTTTTCTCTTCATCCTCCTCCTCTCCTCTTTTTCCCAAGCTTCTCTGTCCCAGCACTGTCAAAACAAAGCCGAGATATCTAGGCCAAAAGGAAGACAAAATGTGCCCTATTAGGTACGAAAAGGAATAAAAAACACACGATTTAACAACCAAGTATGACTTCTTGGCATGCACAAACATCTGTAAATGAATAAATAAATGAATAAATGAGCGAGCGTTAATTTGAAACCGATCTGATGGTATCGAGTGTTGAAAATTCATTTTCACTTATGCCACGTTTCACCTGCAAGTCGTGCCACGTTGGGGGCACTTACCGCTACATAAGCATGTGGAAATGGAACCTCTGCATGCTATTCGCTTTGGGGGAGGGGGTAGGTAAGGGTGAGGTGTGGGGTGGGAGGGGAAGAAACAAGGAGCCATCGCATGAGCCATTCAAGCTGGATTACAAACGAACGCGACAGCGCTGCAACAACCATGACAACATTCAAATGAAGTCTCAAGCCAGAGACGTAAGGCTGGTCCATAAAGCTTTAGAAGCCAAAGAAGCATTGATTAAACATCTCGACCTCAGACTGCTGACCTCAGAGAATCAGCATCGGACGGCCTACATATCACAAACACTCACACTTGGCAAGAAAGTACAGCCGCAAACAACCACAGATAGCCCGTGATATTTAGGACGCCCAATGCTTTCAGCCACAGAACTCGGTTTTCAATAAGTTGGTGGTCACTCCGTACAATCAACGACATCAATTCCGGCACGAGGATAAATTCCAGCATTCGAAATACGAAAGGAGTTGCAAAGCAAGATGTATACACTTTTCAGTCTTCTTCCGGCTGCTTGGGACATTTTGCAGACAGAAGCTGCAATGGAGAATAAAAGTACAAAGATCGAATGGATTAACAATGTGGTTGCATTTGCAATGGAATGAATGGAAATGTCAGGTGTGCCCGCACTCACCTCTGTACCATCTAGCCCGGGTTCAAATCTCGACCCAGATCTAAATGGCCACCCTGGTGTTGCGCATAGAACACGAGGCATCGGTGCGTGCGCCGTCCATCGTGTGGACGTTAAAGTGAGAGGGGCAGCCTGCCAGCACAGGTCGTCGGCGGACGTCAAAGATCCCACGGTGTCATTCACGAAGAGCAGGTGAGTTATCGCCTGCACCATGAACTAATTACAAGCGCCCGCCACCTTTCAGTGGAACGTCAGGCCCGTCGAGCCGGTTACACAGAGACCCGAACAACGCCCGTACCTAAGTCCGACCCCACAAGAAGGTGGGAATAATTGGAACTGGTCATGAAGAACGAAGGATGGACAGATGTGCCAGGGTAAAGAAAACCTTCGAGATAAAATATGGATTGCAAAGTTTTAAGTTCAGCCTTCGCTTCGAGCCACGTGCGAAGAGGACAGAGAAAGCTACTCATTTACCAGTAACTGGCAGGAAAAGGGAAAACGCCTGACATTGCAGACAGCACCGAGTTGGGAAATTTGTGCCACAACACTGGAGATGGGCGTTGTCGCTTTCTGATATATTTCATTTATTTTTAATACCAAAACTCGCCGCGTCACACTCTGAATCAGCATTCTCACGAGCTAACCGAGGTAGCACAAAATGCCCTTTACAAGCTCTCAATCAATTGACCGCAAATACGAGTTCAGGAAGCGGTGAAGTTTCAGAAGGTGTCAAAGTTTAAAGCTTTAAAAAAAAAAAAAATTGCTCTACGTCATCTATAAATGTCTACGAATATTCCGGTGTCTGTCTGTCTGTCTGTCTCTCTCTCTCCTTCACATTCCTACAAATTTGTCACGCTCCCTATTGAGAGCACAAATCTGCGATTCCAAACTAAAGGGCCTGAGATAACATCGATTCAAGTGGCATGGAGTTTTTGCGGTTAGGACTATGGCAGCCACCATGAAAAACGCCCTCCGGTATATGTGCAGGTTACAGCAGGCAGTCAGCGATTTGGAATTATCTGGGTTCCCTCAGCCACGGCCGCTCTCATCGGAACAGCCAGGTCGCATCACCTCTCTCACTGCTACCTTTCACGACCGCGGCCGAAAGCACACGGCGCTTTCGATCCATCAAGGAGGCGGGTGAAGGGTTCGCTGTGGTTAAAAAGCGGTTAGCGTTCCGCTCAGATTTGTTCCTTGATGCAGATGTGGTGAACCCTGCCAGCTAAAATGAACTACTGCGATGGTGCACAAACCTATTGCTCACAGGAAAGGTGATGCCCTCCTGAGAGAGTTGGTTGACCTCAACTTTTAAAGAAAATATCCGAGACCCCTTTGCAGCACTTTGTTACGCGTTCAATACATCGCAATGACCATATTGGTCTCTCTCTCTCTCTCTCTCTCTCTCTCTCTCTCTCTCTCTCTCTCTCTCTCTCTCTCTCTCTCTCTCTCTCTCTCTCTCTCTCTCTCTCTCTCTCTCTCTCTCTCTCTCTCTCTCTCTCTCTCTCTCTCTCTCTCTCTCTCTCTCTCTCTCTCTCTCTCTCTCTCTCGATTGCAGTGCCATGAATGGCCCAATTGTATCGTTGAAGACCGTTTTCATTTAGCACGTTGCAACTTTATGGTGAAATTGGGCTTGTTTATTTTGGTGGGGAACAACCATTGGGTCAAGTACAGTATGGTCACGTGTCAAGGGGGTGGGGAGAGAGGGATATCGGTCAATGTTCCTTGGGGACTAAAAGACGAGACAAATCAATGGAGCACGAGGAAAACAAACTAACACCGACACCATTTTGCGGTGTTTGGTTCTCAAAAAGATATTTTTGAGATTCCCATATAACGTCGACAAGTTCAATCCCATATAAAAGAGGAATGCAAAAACTTCCCCAACGAAGTCGACAAGCTCCGAGAAAGAGGGGGACGACCGGACATCGGGACCCGCGGAATTTCTCGAGGACGCACCAAATGTCTCAATGGGATCAAATCATGATCAAATAAATACATCCCACAAAACGAAAATGCAGCATGACGTTAATAACAATAGCAGTGACGTCACGACTGAAGATGCGTTCCAGTTACGGTAACCGTGAACTGTGGAGCTCGACGGTGGTGGGTTCAGGCTGTCACTCACGTGCCAAAGACAACAATGAGAGGTACAGTGACGTAACAGGTACAGTGACGTCACAGAGGCACAGTGACGTCACACAGACACGCGGAGATCAGGATAAACAAGCGGCAATAAAAGGTACATTATTGGTCCAGCTTCCAACAGAGCCCCAATCACTTGCACAAGCAGCCAGTGCCGCCATCTCTCCCCATCTCTCACCTCGGTCACCTCTCCCGAATCCTCTCGCCACCCCCAGCGCTCCTCCGCCACAAGACCACAGTCGCCTCACTCTCCGGCTCCAGCCGTCCGTACCTTTGTCTTTCCCGGGACTTCCTCGGCCGTTACCTGTCTCTCGAGAAGGGGCTCTCTCGCCTGCTCGCCTCCGGCTCCCTCTCTCTTCCCCACTCTCCCACTTCCAGCCCCCTAAACCGCCCACCGACCCCCCCTCACCAGTGCCTCAGTCCGCCCCGCTGCGCGCAATTCCGAATCGCGAAGCGCTCCGGGGCCTCGTGTCCATTTCCGGCCGCCGTAGGATCGCATTGTGAATCGCGGAGCGGACAGCAGCTCGCGGGACCCTCAACTCTTCCCTTTCGCGCTCGTGCGATGACGTAATGCGTAGGGCGGGGCCTGCGTAATAATAATCACGAATCACGGAAATTACGGTGTTGATAAACAATTATTATGAATGACCGGTGAGGTGTTTGAAAGGCTTGATTCGTTCTCTTCGATCCCAGTGGAAAATTATTATTGCGAACAACGCACACAATGGTGAGAAATAATTTTTTGGAAGCTCGGGACTCGTTTTACCGCCTTTTTTTTTTACACGGCGTCGCGTGGTGAAAGTGTTTCGGGTGCACGTAATGTCGGAGGAATGTGGGGGGGAGGATGGCTCGAGGAAAGTCCTCGCTCTCTGTGTTTATTTTCTTACTCTCGGGCCATGAAGGGCCGTTCGTTATACATGGACCAATTGGGTGTAAATGTGGTTAACAACGTGGTCTCTCACAGGTGATGATGGGGGTTGTGGGTGGGGGTTGACAGGGGGAGTCCTTTGTGTTGAGCGCTTTTTTTTTTTTTTTTGTAATTCCTTGTCGAGGCTCATATAAGAGCGAACACAACGCACAGCAAGGGGGGCATGAGACAAGAGGGGAGTGGGAAGGACAAAACGGTGGGGAACAGAGACATCAGATCTGTGGAAGGGAGAGGGATGGGGAACATGGGGTATACAAGATGGACATTACAGGGACTTTCAGGAAGGAAAGCAGGGAATTTGGAGGAGGTGGGTTTGGAGTGGATTAACGGGGGAAGAAAAGATCGAGGATTTTGATGGGGGATGATAAGAGGTGGTGGTGAACAGCTGTTTTGAAGGCCTGGAGGGAAGAATGGGATTGAATAGAGAGAGGGAGTTTATTCCAAAGGTGGAAAAAAAAGAGCAATGAAAGCGTGAAGGTGAGCAGTGATTCGTGATTTTGGTAGTTTTACCAGAAGGGGGTTATTGGCGGACCTTGAGCGCTCTGCGGAAATATGGTGCGGACAAATCGCAGAGTGAGCGGGGGGGGGTTGGGGGACGAGACCAGAGAGGAGACTGTAGAAGACAGAAAAACCACCGACCTGCCTGCGGTGAGAGAGTGAGAGGCCTAAAGGCTCGGCCTCATCACGGGAGATGCCAATGATACGAAATTCCTTGGTTTCCACAGCGTGAAACCGAGAAAGGTTGGAGACAGGAGCACGAGCCCAGAGGGGAGAGCAGTACTCCATCAGGCTGCGGACAAAAGCTTTGTAAGTGGTCAGGAGCTCAGCTGGGCCGAGGAAGGACATTGCACGACGGAGGATTCCCAGTCGGCGACTGGCTTTGGAGGCGAGGTTTGAAATGTGACTTTCCCAAGAAAGATCATGGTAGATAGTGAGACCTAGAAGCTTGAAAGAAAGGACTTCTTCCAGAGGATTGTTGAGAAAGTAGATGGGGGGGGGGAGTTCCAAACGGTCCTTTCGGAGAGACGTAGTGAGAGTGTGAGATTTGTCCGGATTGAAAGACATGCTCAACGTGTTGGACCAGTTTGTGATTTTATCCAGAACTGCAGTGAGCGAAGAAGCTGCTGCTTGCTGGTCTGAGGGATGACATGGTACAGCAGAGGGTGGAGTCATCAGCAAATAGATAAAGAGGATTTTCCAGAGAGTCAGAGAGATCATTGATGAAAACCAGAAAAAGAATAGGGCCCAGAAAACTACCTTGAGGAACTCCAGCCTGGGCAGGAAGAGGGGATGAAAGAACTTCATTTAGGGCCACATGTCTGCGACAGGAGAGGAAGTCTGCGAGCCATGAGTGGATTTGGCCTTGGATATCATAGGAAGAGAGTTTGGTGAGCAGGGCAGGGTGCCAGACCATGTCAAAAGCATGCCATATGTCCAGGGATATGGCTCAGATTTCCTGTCTGGCATTGAGGACCTCCATCGATTGTTGGGAGAGCAGAAGCAGCATGTGTGGTATCGTTGATGGTCACTGGAGGATGATCCAGAACTGCAGGGTCTACCGGAGTGCTCAGTTCCTCAATACTGACCACCGGCTTGTTGTAGCAACTCCAAAGCTGCACCTTAAATCTGGGAGAATAGTACCATCCCAGCCTAGGCTGGATGTTGGCAAGCTCAAGGATGAGAGGGTAGCTGAGGAGTTTGCGAACAGGTTGAGTGGACATTTGGGGGGTCTGAGTGCTTTGGGGGATCCTGAAGAGTTGTGGAGTGCCTTCACGACCACCGTCCTTGATGTTGCCGGTGGATGTCTTGGAACTCACAGCAGGGCAAAAAAGAATTTTGTCTTTCAAGGGACACTGGATGCCATTGACCAGAGTCGCAGGGCCAGGCTGAATGGCAGAGCTGAGCTGTTAAGGGAGCTGAGGTGTAAAACTGTACGTGCACTGAGGGTGGACAAGGAGGCTTATGTGCGAGGAATCTGTGAGGGGGTAGAGCATCACCTGTGGACAGGTGATTCTCGTCCTGCTTACAGGGGAATTCGCGCATTGTGTTCATGCAAGCCCATCCCTCAGAGCACTGCAGTTAGAGCAGAGAGTGGTAGGCTCTTGACAGAGGAGTCTGAAGTGAAGGCCCGCTGGGCCGCTTACTTTGATCGGTTGTACCAGGCTGATCCCCCAGCTGTTGAGTTGGACGTCAAGGGTGTCACAATCCCTGTTGCTGACCCTCCAATCAACTGTGGTCCACCTTCGCTTGTGGAAACACAGACTGCGGTGAACCGGTTGAAACGGGGCAAAGCTCCAGGGATCTGTCGCATCCATGCTGAACTTCTCAAGGCTGCTGGAAATGCTGCACTCGTGTCGTTGCATGCAGTTTTGTGCTCTGCTGGAACACAGGCATCATCCCAACTGATTGGAAGAGGGGCCTTGTTGTCCCTCTCTGGAAAGGGAAGGGTGATCGCCAAGACTGCAACAACTACTGAGGGGTGACGCTGCTCTCAGTGCCTGGCAATGTCTTTGCTCGGATAATTCTTGATAGATTTCGCCACCATCTGCTTGAGTACCAGCGTCCATAGCAGTCAGGCTTTACACCAAAGAGGTCAACGATTGACCGTATCCTTGCTCTTCGGGTCCTCACCAAACGCAGACGAGAGTTTCGGCAAGGGCTGCTTGCATCCTATGTTGATTTCTGTAAAGCGTTCGATTCAGTGAATCGAGATGCCCTCTGGAGGATTCTTGGTCTTCGTGGGGTGCCACCAAAACTGATCGATCTGATGTCTGAACTCTACTCTGGTACTGAGAGTGCTGTGAAATGTGGTGGTACCATCTCTGACTTATTTCTTGTTACTGGAGTTTGTCAGGGGTGTGTACTGGCCCCCACACTTTTCAGCACTTGTATGGACTGGATTCTAGGGAGGATGTCTGAGAGATCAAGCTGCGGTGCATCGTTTGGGAATGTCAAAATCTCAGACCTTGATTTCGCAGATGATGCAGTCATCTTTGCGGAGACTTTAGATATTCTTTTGGGGGCCCTCGAGGTGCTGAATGAGGAGTCGGAGCCGCTGGGATTACGGGTTTCTTGGGTCAAAACTAAGATGCAGGCTTTCAATGACATCTTGGATGCTGCTCTCCCATCTGTACCTTTTTTGGTGAGGATGTTGAGGTCGTGGAGAGATTCACTTACCTTGGCAGTGATATTCATGTCTCTGCTGGCTGTGAGTCAGAGGTCAATAAACATCTGGGTCGGGCCTGGCGAGTCATGGATTCACTGGATCATGGGGTGTGGCACTGCCGGTACCTGTGCGGGAGGACGAAAGTCCGAGTCTTCAGGTCCTTGGTGCTTCCAGTCCTGCTCTAAGGATGCGAGACTTGGACTCTGACCAAGGATCTGAGACTTGATTTCTTTGCTACCAGGTCTCTTCGGAGAATCCTTGGCTATCGCTGGTCGGATTTTGTGTCCAACGAGCGGTTGCTGAGAGAGACTCGGATGAGATTTGTTACCTGCATGGTCCGTGAGCGTCAGCTGCGGCTGTATGGACATGTGGCTCATTTTCCTGACGCTGATCCTGCTCACCAGATTCTCTCAGGGAGGGAGTCTCGTGAGTGGAGGAGACCAATGGGCCGACCACGTTCCTCGTGGTTGCAGCAGGTTGACCGGCATCTCAAGGAAATGGGGATGGGTCTGGCATCTGCCTGGGGGATGGCCAGACGGAGACCCCTGGAGTACCGGTGAAAGTTGACGCAGCGACGCGCTGTTCTGGCACATGCTCCCATACCTGACCTGAGAAGCAGCATGTCCAGGGTAGAGTGACCTGGTCTGAAACCAAATTTATAATCGGAAATCAGGCTATTGGAGAAGAGGAAGGATTTAATGTCTGAAGCGATGATGGATTCCATAACCTTGCTGATGATTGGGAGAAGGCTGATTGGTCTGTAGTTGCAGGGATCCGTTTTTGCACCTTTTTTATCCAGGGCAGTAATGTTTGCTGATTTCCAAGCAGATGGCAGATGATCTTGAGCAAATGAGAGGGTGAATAGAACAGAGAGAGGGTAAGCAAGAGCAGAGGAGCAGCTTTTTAGGACACGTGGGCTAATGCCATCTGGACCGGTTGCAGAATCTGAGTCGAGGTTTGACAGCAAACTCTCAGCCTTGTCAGGAGAAAAGGACACAGAGTCCAGGGACAGTTGTGTGCGACTGGGTAAGGTGGGTACAGAAAGCGATGGGTTTCGGACACAAGATTTAGCTGCAAACACCGAGTTTAGCCATTCAGCCTTTTTCACGTGCGATATCAGCAGTGCAGCCATTTGAGGTAAGGGAGGGGATGGAGGGGGAACATACACCAGAAACAGATTTGATTAGATGCCACCAGGATTTGGAGGAGGGAGAGAGAGGTTTGAGAGTTCAGACTTCAGCTTCGAAAGATGTTGTTTTCTGGCTCTCCTGAGGGTAGATACACACTTGTTTAGAGCTTTCTGGAAGGAACTGAGATTACCCTCAGTTGGGTTTGCTTTCCATGAGCAAAGGCAAGTTGTTTCAGGCCAACTGCCTCACCTCAAGCTTCAGTGAACCATGGGCGGGAGGAAGGGTAGGACAACTGAAGACGAGAGGGGATAAATCTGTGCATGAGGGAAGACACGCTTTGTCGTGTTTCATCACAGTTTGTGTTGCACATTCCACTTAACAGAAAAGCACCTTGTCATTTGTCATGGCTGCACATCCTCGTGAAAGTGGTCACAATTCATGAAAATTCACCACAAGGTCATGGATCATGCCACGAAACTGTGAAAATTGTAACCATCGCGAACACCTTGATAATTATGGGTTAGACTTGTGAAGTCACCTTTTAGTATGCACTGGTCCCCAGAAAAATCGACGTTGTAAATGAAGGTCTCATGAATCATGAAGCATGTGTGCATGTCAATATATATATATATATATATATATATATATATATATATATATATATATATATATATATATATATATATATATATATATATATATATATATATAAAATTTGTTTTGTGTTGTTACAGAACTAAAACTTTTGTGAAATCGTACCAAATGTCTGGGCTGCACCTCCCTCTCGTGTGTGTATGTCCAAAGGGTATTTCTTTTTAAAACTTGAATCTTCAACTTCAATTGCTTATAAAAATGTAATATCACGAATATTACAAATTAATTTGCAAAATAAATGTTTGGATTCTGATTGGTGTAAATCATGATAACATGGCAACTCGCGGACTTATCGTCAGTTTAAACAAACCTGTCTCCATGGCAACGCGTGGCGAGGTATTTTGAATTGCACAGCGGGAGCTGTTTTGAATTACGCGGAGGTGGGTGAGGTGTTTTTAATACTGTTGTGGCCTGGGGTTGGGGTGAGAGGACCACGAGGGGGGGGGAAGCTATCTCTGGTTCCCACCAGACTCTCCGGAATTGCAGGCCGTCGTATATGGATAACTCCGTGACGTGGCAGGTCTATAATCGACTGTGAACGCCAATAACTCAACCACGTGACCATGGGTCCTCCGTTTGAGGTTTAACTGGTTACCTAATGAATCATGTGACCTATTTACTGGGGAACATGCCCTCTGTATGCAATGTCCGAACCAGGTCACCTTACCGGATGCAGCCGAGCGACACTGCCAAGGACATACAGGTTAGAAGAACGGATCGTTGGGCGATAAAGTCCCGGGTAGGCTCGGGTTCGGACCATGCTGGATCAATGAAAGAAAAGACAAAAACGAGCTGGGAACATTTCTTCACAAGCATTTATTACAAACAGGCGAGGAAAAATATGTGGCACACTGAATAAATTTATTGTTGTATGTAAGCAGAGATAGAAAGGAATTCGTGGGGTGTGACAAAAACAAAGCAAGCAACTTACCAAAGCGGATACAGAGCAGACTTATCCCGATATATTCTTCTACACCCTTAACGTGAGCAAGGACATGTGCCATGACGCACGCACGCACACATGCACGCACGCACACACATATACACACACCCCGACGAAGAGGAGACAATCACGAGAAAGGAGAGGAGATTAGGGCCAATGGCCCCGCAACACCCTGCATGGTCAGCCGACCGCGGTACCCAGTACACTTTGGGGGACGTTCCACTGAGCGACCCCACTCCCAGAGTCGGCGCGTCGTCTCCTGCTTGGTTACTGTGACAGGCGCAGCACGTGCACCGATCCAGAGAGTAGGCGGGGCCATCAGGCGAGTGGGGGGCGGGGCCAGCAGGCGAGCCAGGTGGGTGGGTGGGTGGAGCCAGCGGCGAGAAGGCAGGCAAGGAAGGGTAAGCAACAGGTGAATGTGGAGATCCCAGCTTTTTGAACGGCTTTGTGATCCGTCCTTTATAAGGTCCATGGTGGAGGTTGGATGTGACGACCTGAAGCGATGCGTTTTCACCCGAATCGGGCCCTCCTATTGGACCCTGGCTTCATGCAGCCCGGCCGCTATGGCCGGAAGTGGTCTCATTTGTACATTCAGCGAGACTTGGCTGAGCTGCGGAATTGTCTTGCTCCGAACCTTGCGATATAAATCGCCTTGCACTGAACTCCCGGGCCATGTTCCGGTGACTGGCCGAGGGTCACGGCGGTCCCGCATGCCCATCCGGGCACCCCCGGTGCTTTGCAGTTGGTGCTGATCAATGCGCTAGTCCCATCCGGACGCCATGCGGCCCGAGCCATCTGAGCCGTATAGCATGCCTCTGCTTGGTGGCGGCTGTATCGAGGCAGAGGTGCGGGATGACCTCTGCCGTTTTGCGGGAGATATTGATGGCCGAGGTGGCAAGGGAAGATCGATGGTAAGACGCCTTTGTAAATTAGCACGCAGACCCGAACAAAGATGTGTGCCATGCACGTCCCGTATAGTGCGATGGTAATTATCACCGGGCTGCGCACGTGTCTGTTATTGTGCATGTAGTTAGCACACAGTGGTGATCCTCACAGGCGGCGGCCTGAGTGCGGTGCCAGCCCTGATCTGCGTCATGGATTGAAGGAAAAGATTGGATACAAATCAGGGTTGAAAAGGGAGCGCCGAGTGCATCCTGTACAGTTGGGATTTATTGTATGATTCCACTATCCCCTCAGACACAGTATTCTTGTAGTGGAGGGTTTATCATTGTGGTTTTGATGCTTTTATTGGCCTCTGCGAGGATATTCATACGTACCTATGACGGCGGCTTATAAAAACAAGTAATGAAAAATAATGTACCTATACGTACCTATACACAGCCTACGTTCTGATACGTAAATACAATACCAGCAGGTAACAGCGCGGGGCAATACAGACGAGACCCCATCCACAGGGACATATCAAATGAACTTGTAAACCCAAACTTTTCACAAGCTTGACAGGTACGCCAAGAGAGTACTTGTTATCGTTGTGGATCTGCAATGCACTTAGTCAATTACCCCAGATGCCCTGCAAAAGATGTAAATTGCAGGTAGTGTGGCAAAAGTGGACATTTTGCTAAAGTATGTCACAGTAAAGATCACAAATACCAAGTGTGGGAAGTGACTGTGCCAGATGTGACTGTTTTAAGTGTAAACACACAAGCCCCTGAACAAATTTGAGGGAACCTATTTTGTGATGTTCATCTTTGCATATCTGATGAACAGGCATGCTCAACTAAATTGCTGGTGGACACAGATTCAGTCATCCATACTTCCAGAGTCTACCTACCTGGAGCATTTCAAGAATGCACTTCTTTCAGAACCAAAATTACACTTGGTGACTTACTTTAAAAAACCGATCTCTGTAGTTGGTTGTCTTCAAGTAGGTGCGACCAACCATGTTTCTGTGCCTGCTGATTTCTTCATTGTGCTTTCTGGAACACCTATACTCAGCATGGACCTCTTCACTGCTCTCGGACTGAATATTGTTAATGGGTGTGTTGCGCCTGCATCAGTGCTTCGTACCTCTGTGCATCAAACATCGGCTTGGCAAACATCTAATCCTAACATCACTGGAACTCTAGGCTATGCAAAAGGATTTGTACACAGAGTGTAGATAAGGCTCGATGTGGTGCCAATCCAGCAGAAGCTTTGCCGTTTACCTTTTGCTGTCTGTGATGCTGTCTCGCAAAAAGTGAAAACGTTTGAAGAAGCGGGTATCATTGAGAGAATTTACTCTTCCAAATGGGTTCCACCTATTGCCGTTATGCATAAGAAAACAGGAGGTATACGACTGCGTGGATCTTCGTGAACCCAAGAAGGCGATCGCAATAGACAGTCATCCACTCCCACATATTGAGGAGGTATTCGCAGAACTTCGGGGAGCGAGAATGTTTTCTACTCTTGATCTCCGGCGTGCATACCATCAAGTGCCCTTGCATGAGGAAAGCAAAGACCTTACGGTTTTTGCCGTGTTCCACGTGGTCTTGCTTCTGCTCCCAGTGCATTCCAGCGAATGATGTCACTGATCTTAGCTGGCCAGGAGGGTGTCCAGTGTTACCTAGATGACATAATGGTGTATGCTTCGTCTCCTGAGAAACACGAGGCACGTCTTCAAGGTGTTTTGAATCTTATTGATCAAGCAGGTTCTGCATTATGACAAATGTCATTTCAGGAAGGCTGAACTTTCTTTTCTGGGTCACGTGATCTCAGAAAAGGGCATGAGCCCAAACACAGAACATGTGATGGCAGTAACACAAGCACCACCCCCAAAGAATGCATCTGCTCTGTTCTTTTCTGGGTTTGACTTCTTTGTACTCCAAATTCATTGCAAATTATGTGACAGTTGTGGAGCCACTTCGTGCCTTACTGCGCAAGGATGTTGACTTCTCTTGGACCGAGGCTGCGCACACTCAATTTGAAAGGCTAAAAAAATTGATTGCTACCAGCCCAGCACTTGCTTTGTTTGACCGTACTCTAACCACCATTATGACCACAGACGCATCTGATTATGGACTCAGAGCAGTGCTCACTCAACTCCATGAGGAGTATACAGAGGAAACAGGAGCATTTGCCTTACGAACACTCACAGGATGCGAATGCAAGTTCTTTACAGTGGAGAAGGAAGCACTTGCCTGCGTCTGGGCAACTGAGAAATGGCATACTTACCTGTGGGGTCGGAAATTTATCCTGCGTACAGACCACAGTCCACTGACCACACTACTGTCTTTGAAAGGTCTTGGGCGAGCTGGAATGAGAATTGCATGTTGGTCTGCACGGTTACTGTTGTTTAACTCTGAAATTGTGTACAAACCTGACCATCAAAATGTGACTGCAGACTGTTTATCACGGTTACCACTCCCCATGTCAGAGCCTTACCACAAACCGGATGTAGAAATGGTGGCTTTAGTGTCCGGTAACTGCGCTTGCTGTACCCGTGAAACAATTCAAGGAAACTTGCAATAGATGCCCTATTCCCCAGAAGGTGCGAGGATATGTCTCCAGAGGATGGCCTTGCACTGCGAAGGACATTGACCCAAATGTACTTCCCTACTTTCGCATTCGGAACGAACTGGCTGTACAGGAGGATTACTTGATTTGGGGCACTCACCGTGTGATAGTGCTGACAGAACTTCAACCCAAGTTAATCCAGGTTGCCCATGATACACATAAAGGTATTGTAAGGACTAAAGAAAGGCAGCGTGACCTCTACTGGTGGTCAGGGATGGACTCCCAAGTGGAAGTTGCCATAAAGTCGTGCATTACTTACCAAATGCATGATAAAACAGCTGTCACTCAGGTTCCACCTTTGCAACCAGTTCCGCTCCCTAATGCTGCTTGGGAAAAGCTTGCCATTGATCCAGTGGGACCACTTGATAACAGCCAAATGAACTGTCACTATGCAATTACCTTAATTGATTACTTCAGCAAATGGCCAGAAGTAGCCTTTACATCCCAATTAACATCTGCTGCAGTTATCAAGTTCCTGACTACAATATTCAGTCATGAAGGAAATCTGTGGGAACTTAGCTCTGACAATGTATCTCAGTTTGTTTCGACTGAGTTTGCAACATTCCTGCAGGAAAGAAACATCAAACACTGCCGTAGTTCTATCTATTACCCACAAGTCAACGGGGAGATAGAACGATTCAACAGAGTGTTTAAGGGCTGTTTACCTACTGCAAATCTCGAAGGAAAGCCCTGGAAATCATTCTTACCCGACTTCTTGCAAACGTATCGAGCTACAAGACATGCAACAACTCATCAGACCCCTGCTGAACTTTTACACGGACGTACATTGCACACCAAGTTGCACATTGGGGATCGTCAAATCAGTGCACCTGCTGCAAGACTCGATGATGTGAGACACTGTGTTCAACAGAAACAAGAGAAGTCTAAACGATACACAGACAAGCGTCGAGGAGTGAAACCTTACACCTTCCAATGTGGTTCTTTCATGCGAGTTCGGAAACCTGGACTTCACCATAAAGGACAAAACAAGTATACCTAACCCCTCAAGATCAGTGATCAGAGAGGTCCTGCTACCTTCAGACTCTCTGATGGGGAAAGTATGGAATGCAATTCATCTAGCACCTGCAATTGAGACCTCAAATGGACTTTCTGCTGGAAGTACGACAGGTTCTGAGGACTACAGGGCACTTAGCTCTGTCCAACAAATGCCTCCACAAGTTTTTACCCCAGGTGTTCGTCGTGGGACGAGATATCGTTGAGCCCCTGAATGGACCAAGGACTTTGTCATGTGACATTCTTACTATTGTTATTTACTATGACTACATACAGTTGTTATTTTCACGAAAAAAGGAAAATGTGGTATTGGGAGTTGCATGAATGTTGATGAATGCATGACAATTACATGCTTGCTATGTCCTTTGTTTTTTTTCCTTATTAGTTATTGTTTTCGCGAAAAAAGGAATATGTGGTATTGGGAGTTTCATGAACACGAATGAATGCATGATGAGCCGGAACTGACGTCAGCGGGCTGTCGCGTGTGGATCATGAGATGTTATTACAAGCAGATGAGCGAAAGATCCTTCGTGTGGGCTGTCAATGCTTATACACAACAATCCTTCATCAGGCGATCCTCACCACCTCACTCTCTGAGTCTTAAGGCATTTCCTGGGTAACCTCACTGTGGTCTGAAGCCACCATGTATTTTTTGGCCTGATTAATCTTCCGGATCTTCACAATCCCAAACAAGCATTGGGATTGTTATGTGTGTACTGTGTGTGAACGTCTTTATAGTTGTTGAGGAACTCTGAGAAGGGTTCGAAACAACGTTTAGCACTTATCTTGCGTAAGTCTTCTTGGGTTGCTTCATGCAGCTACTTTGGTTCGAGGAGCATGGGAAGGGTCAATTATTTATACAATCCGAGCCACCTGGGTGTAGTCGACTAGATGAGAGCTGATTGGCTATTCCCTCCATTCACAGGTGAGAGATGTGGGTGGGTCTTTCTTTATACATATGTATATGTATGTATATATATATATATATATATATATATATATATATTTATATATATGTGAGTATGTGTATATATATATATATATATATATTGTTGTGGTTACCAGATTCGCAAACCACCATTCAGGTCCCTTAGGTGAGGTATCTCGGTAAGTGCATGTGTAGTTAGGCCCAAACCCGTTGTCTAGTGGGAATACATGTCATTTATGCGAGCTGCGACTCTTCAGGATAGCCGTTTTTCTTTTACTATCTTTATTTTGGACCAACCGCCATGATCACAACCACAACATCAACCACACCGACCACAACCACCGCTTCACCACAACCGCCACGACCTTCACGCACACCTCACAACCGTAGCATCGCCACCGTTCTTGCCCCGCTGTGGGTACCGGTGTTGGACTCATGCAGAACGCGCGTCGAACAGCGTGTACAAAATCACGGATTTTGTGCTTCAAAAACGGATCAAAAACGACACACGCCCACTTTTTGCCGTCCAATCGGTGAGCGAGGGGCGATTTGGCCCGCCTCCAGAACGATCGATATATGCAAATTTGTGGATCAAAAAGCCTTCACGCCCACTTTTTCTCGGGCCAATGGGGAGCGAGGTGAAAGGTCAAAGGGAGGGGGTCAAAGGCGAAGTTACGGGGGGATAAAAAGGACGGTGTTCGTCAACCAGAGGAGAGTCGCAAACAAGAACGAGGAAGGAGTCGAGAACGAGAAGGAGTCGGAACGGAGGGGACGAGTGTGGAAGACTGGAGCCCGAAGCCTGCAGTGGCTGGAGAAGCTGAAGAGAGTCGGACGAGGGGGTGCTCGCGTCGGTGCCGGGAGCTGCACGCCCGAGGGAGGCCGGCAGCGCGACCTGGCCGAGGTGGAGACGCACACCAGGGATAATAAAGATCCTCTATACCCCGAGCATCAGCAACCCCCTCCTGTTTCCCCCCGCGCTGAGATAGTGCGACCAAGGGGGCCCCGTTCCCACCCCCTGCCAGGCACTGTCCACGAGGCCCGCGGGTTGCGGGGCCATCGCCGCTCCGCGTCTCATCACCAGACGGGTAGGCCCGACCCGGTCTCGGCCTCAGGCCTGCCTCATTCTTGGGGATGTTCTTTTCCTTGGTTTTGGGGTATGTGTTGTCGGCGCCGTCTGTGAAGTAGAATTGTATAAGTGTTGCCGTGTGCTCGGTAGTCGGTATTAGCTCTGCACTGTGTTTTCACTTTTATGTTTGCTTTTTGTGTAAATGGAATTGTGTTTTCTTTTTTTGTGTGCATTTGGTGGAATTGTATTTGTGTGCTTCCCGTGTGCCGCGAATAAATGTGCTTTATTGTTGAACTGTTCTCCCGCTTCGCTTCGTCTTTTCCTCCATTGAATCCCCATCTTGCTTCACGTAAAGGGTTGGTAGTGGGCTGAATACGCCCGATAATTAATCGAACCGTCGAGGTCGACGATAACACCGCTCGGTTATTCTGATAGTACGGAACGGGTCGCTTAAGTGGCCCGTGTCCGAAGTCGACCTGCGGCGAGGTGCGTTCGCCCGGTCTACCCTCCGCGTGGGTACTTAGGTAGTTCGAATTTGGCGAGCAACCCTATCCCACGCGGGGGCTGATTGGCTCGATCGCGGTGAGACCGAAAGGTCCACCCGTGACTGGTTCCCGGCGTTAGTCCGAGAGGGTCACGACTGGATTGTCCGTCCGGTGGGCGACGTGCCGCGATTCGAGTTACGTGGCCGTTCGCACGCCGGCGGGCGCGAATACCGCAACACTGGTGTCAGGTCGTGCGATACAAATTCATCGCCCTCCTCGCGGCACTGGTATCGGAGAGCGGGACAACAGGCTCTCCTGTCTCCAGCGAAATTTACGGGAATCGGTCCAGGGGTGAGAGAAGCGACCCCCGATTCCCTCCAAATTACGAGCGAGCAAATTAACCCTTCACGAGAAGCAAGATGGCGTCTCAAGGCGAGCGGGAGCCGGGGGTATTAGAAATGTATATGTGTAATAATGTAGAGTCCATGGTCCAGGATGGAATCCCCGAGCAGGAAATGTTGATTGTGCAGGAACACGGACTCGCCCAACTGAACCCAGGGCCCGAGGTGGGTGCGGCAGCGGCCGCGGTGTATGACACCTCCCCCCCCTCTCCACCAAGACCCTTCCCCAACCCTTGCCGAAACGGCTCAGCTGAGTGCATCCAACATGGCCCAGCTATGCGCCATGCTGGCGGCAATGAACAAACAAATGAATGAAGTGAAAACGACGATGGATACAAATACAAATGAAATGAAGAACGAAATGAAGACATGAACAAGCAAATGAATGAAGTGAAAACGACGATGGATGCGAATACACAACAAATAAACGAAAAGATGGAAACAAACATGAAGGAGGAAATGAAAAAGCTGCGGGGTGAGACGCAGAACATGGGCCGAAGCCTGCAGGCGGGCATGAAGGCCGTGACCGGGGAGATAAAAATGGCGACTCCACGTGTGGGAGCAAACGAGCTGGGTGGGGGTGCAACGGCTGACAGGCCCGCGGTGGAGGCGGGTGAAAAAATAATTCGTGGAACGTGTTGGGCGAGGGTCGTGACGATGACCGAAAGGGAAAAATTAAATGGGGAGACCAAAACGTGTGAGACGAGACACGAGGTGACGACAACAGAAATAATAGTTGAGACAAGGGAGGTAAAGGGTGAAGAGTTGGCAGAGACACGGGAGATGGGAACGATAGAGGGAAGACTACACGATGAAGACGGGGTAAGTGACGCGCACGCACACACGGAGGTAGTGGAGGACAATGGGGTTGAGCTCGCGGAGCGTGTAGGGACCCGGTGCGAGCACCTGGATGGCCTCCTCCAGGAACGAGGGGAGGGAGTATGCCCCCTTGAGGCGAGTCACGACCAGGTGAGTTCCGTCGTGTTTTGCGAGGTTGAGGGGACGAGTGCTGTGGACGGGTGCACGGAGAGCTTGGGGGGTGTAGAGGCCCCGGAGACCCTTGTGGGGACACAAATCCCCAGTGTGGTTGTCCCTGTGTGTGGTGCAAGGTGTGAGTGCGGCACCGTGTGTGGAAGCGACCCCGTGTGTGAGTGGTGTGGTGGCGATGGTGCCAGAGTGCGTGCTTCCCAGCACGCCGGGTGTGGATGGGGCACCGTGTGTGAGTGAGGCCGTGTGTGTAGTGAAACGGCCAGTATGAGTGAGGACCACGTGTGAGTGGTGTGGTGGCGATGGTGCCAGAGTGCGTGCTTCCCAGCACGCCGGGTGTGGATGGGGCACCGTGTGTGAGTGAGGCCGTGTGTGTGAGTGAAACGGCCAGTATGAGTGAGGCACCACGTGTGAGTGGTGTGGTGGCGATGGTGCCGGAGTACGTGCTTCCCAGCACGCCGTGTGTGGATGAGGCACGGAGTGTGAGTGAGGCACCGCGGGTTAGTGCCCCCGCGTGTGTGGGTGAGGCACCGTGTGTGGAAGAGACCGCGTGTGTGGGTGTCGCCGTGTGTATGAGTGAGGTACCGGGGGTGGGTGCCCCGCGTGTGTGGATGAGGCACGGTGTGAGAGTAGTGAGGCACGCGTGAGTGAACGGCCGTGTGCAAGGTCGCTGTGTGCAAGGGAGACCGTGTGTGTGAGAGAGCGGTATGTGAGGGAGATGTCGGTTGGCATGCGGGAGCACGCAGCCGCATCTCCCAGTGTGAATGTGATGGTGTGGACTGTGTGCGTCGTAACACGCAGGTGTGCGTGGGTGGAATGGAGACGACGACGGCGACAGAGGAGAGAAAGCCGAGTAGCGGCTGTAGCTGGTTGGAGGTCCGTGCCGGGTTCACCCAGCAGTGAGCACGCGGTTCGTGCTGTGCAACGCACGAGACCACCACGTGCTCGCTTGCGAGAGTGAAGTCCCGGTCCGGAAACGCACGCGGTGGATTTGCCGATCCCGCGGACGGACAAAGTTTAGGCAGGTAAACGGATTTGGACCGGACGGGTTCTCCACGCGATCGTGCGTGTTAAGCTCCAACGGGCAAAGCACATGTGTTCGCGTGGGGAAACCCCTCGAGACGTGGGGCTTGTGTTTTTTTTTTGCGCACGGTGACGTCATGGCTGCACGTTTGGTTGGAATCCGGCAGGAGGGGAATCTCTGCCGGATGGCACCGTCCAAGGAGGGACGAGGAACACGTGCAGCTGCATGACGTCACGGCCAGGTGCAAAGTGCGCGAGCTCTGAGTTGCCGCGCAGGTGCTGCGCATGGAAAAAAAAAAGAAAAGCAAGCCTCACTTTCGGGTGTACAGGATTCCTGGGCAAGGGGTGAAAGACCCCCTTACCCTGGGCACAGGATGAAAACTAGTTAGGGGGAAGGGTTAGCTTAGCTAGACCGACTTCATGGGGCAGGGGTAAGTCCTCATGGAGTCCGTGGAATGGATTAGTTAGAGGGATTGTAGCCAGATTTAGGTGGGGAAATAAAATGATTTATTTGGGGACATGGACAGACTTGTGAATGTGTAGAGGGGACGTAGCTTAGCTACGTAGTGTTAAAAGGAACGTGCTACTAGTTTAAGGGACGACGTGGGAGCACGAGTTTGTTAGGGGATGTAGATAGAAGGATGGCAGAGTTCAGCGGTGTGTGTGTTGAAGAGTTGGAGAGTTGTGAGGTGAGTACATGGTGAGTGAGTGAGGCCAGCGGGTCTGTGTGTATGGAGTGAATGGGGAATGCATGGTGCGATGAGTGATTGGGGGGAGGAGTGACTCCCGCCCAAGGGACCCCGGGGTCAGAGTAAAGTGAGTTAGCTGGGTTAGTCAAATTGAAAATGGAGGTCGTTTTGCTGTTGGTGGGAAAGTAGGCTCGAGACCCATTTGGAGGGGTGCAGGAGCCCTGTTGACGGGCTTGGGAGCGTGGCTGCGAAAGGTGAGTATCGCTGAGTGGGTACCCCGGGCACCAGGCTAGTCGGCCGCGGTAGGCCATGGGCCCATGGGGGGCCGGGATAGAGTAGTGGGCACGGGTGCGCCTGCTTGGTGCGGGGGCCCGGGCGCCATTAGCCGCGTGGGCAGTGTTGTGGGCACGGGTGACCCTCGGAAAGGGGCCCGGGAGGCCGGCCTGCCACGTGTGCGTTTCAGGGGAGGTGCCATGGGGGCACTCCCGGTGTTAGGGAGCTGGTAGGCTCGGAGGCAGTGTAGTGCCCGGGGTGCCATAGCGGGAGATTCGGCAGAGGGTCGTGCCTGCCAAAGGGAGCCACGTGTCCCAGCCAGGAGACCGTGTGAGGGCACGGAGAGAAAATTTGGGGCGAGGCCCGAAATTGTGAGGACATCAACACAGGCCACGGGAATCTGGGTTGTTAGAACCAATAGTTTAAGAGAGACGCGCCTGTTGAATGCCCCGTGGTAGTTTAACAGTTAAATGGTTAGGTTAGATTAGGAGATGTACCCCCCCGCACCATCCATCCCCTCGCTGTCGTTGTGGGCCGCTGGACCCACTTTGGGTTAGATCGCCGAACTCTGGGGAGGCCATTCTGAGGCTTCGTTGGGCCTCGACACAGGACGTTAGCTCTCCCTTATTCCCCTCCGGGAAGGGAACGTAGGGGTTGGGAGTAGGCTAGGTGACAGGATAGGTTAGCCGAACAAGGACGATAAAGGGGGTTAGGGGACGATTTATAGTGGGGAAGTAAAAATAAAAACAACAAAAAATAAGTTGGGGCTAAATTGGGGTTTGACAAATTAAGGGAGTGGGTATGGACAGTGACAGGCAAAGGCGATAGGTGGGAGGGAGACAGGTAGGTAGGTCCGAGCCCGCCTTCCAAGTGGCCAGCACCACCGCACTCCCTCCACCAACCTCCACTGAACGGCAAAGGCTGGCCAACTTCATCGGCTGGCCGTGTTTTGCTGCAAGGCAGAGGCCGGCTAACTTCATCGGCAGTTGTTGTTGTGCTGCAAGGCCTGTACCGGCCAGTTCATCTGCTGGCTGTTTTTCTTCGAGGCCTGTGCCGGCCAGTTCATCTGCCGGCTGTGTTTGCCTGCAACGTTCTTCTTCTGCGGGCTGTGTTTGCCTGCTCACCTTTGCCATGCCATGCCCACTGCCCACATTCACCAGCCCCGTTCAATTTTTGCTCTGCCCCCCCCCCCCTGCTCATTTCCATGTGCGCCAGGATCCGCAAGGCAACAGTTTGCAAGCTGCGAGAACTGCCCTGTTGGCAGCTACAACACGGGCCTGCAGTGGCGGCCCGTGCACCGTGTTTGTGTACATCCATCCATTCCTTGTGTTCATTGCGTGTGCCACTTGAGCTGGCACGGAGACTACGTTTGTGCAGCCCATGCACCGTTGTGGTTCACTGCGTTCAGTTCAAAAGGGAAGGCCTTGGACTGCGTGTGAGCAGCCAGCCACGTTCCCTGTCACCTGCATTGTTTGAGCCAGAGACTGCATGCGGGCAGCCTGGCTCCCTGCTAACTGCTTTCTTTTTGCAGAGTTCAATGATCCTGGGCCATGGTTTAGTGTAAAATTTGTAAGTTAAGGTTAAGATGTACTGTACTGTAAATATGAGTGCGCCCCGGCATGTATGTCTTAGCGCCGGCAATTTTATTTAAGTCGTCCGTGTGAGTGAGTTTGTTTAGATAGTTACGCAGCCCTCAGGTTATTTATTTTGGGGACACGAATACCATGAATGTCGCACTCAGGGATCCGTAGGTAAAATGTACTAGGGGAAAACTACACATGATGGCACACGAAAATTTGACGACTCGGGACGAGTCTGTAAAAAGGAGGGGGTAGTGTTGTGGTTACCAAATTCGCAAACCACCATTCAGGTCCCTTAGGTGAGGTATCTCGGTAAGTGCATGTGTAGTTAGGCCCAAACCCGTTGTCTAGTGGGAATACATGTCATTTATACGTGCTGCGACTCTTCAGGATAGCCGTTTTTCTTTTACTATCTTTATTTTGGACCAACCGCCATGATCACAACCACAACATCAACCACCAACCACAACGCCGCTTCACCACAACCGCCACGACCTTCCCGTCACACCTCGCCACCGTAGCATCGCCACCGTTCTTGCCCCGCTGTGGGTACCGGTGTTGGATTCGTGCAGAGCGCGCGTCGGGCCGCGTGTACAAAATCACGGATTTTGTGCTTCAAAACGGATCAAAAACGACACACGCCCACTTTTTGCCGTCCAATCGGTGAGCGAGGGCGATTTGGCCCCGCCTCCAGAACGATCGATATATGCAAATTTGTGGATCAAAAGCCTTCACGCCCACTTTTTCTCGGGCCAATGGGGAGCGAGGTGAAAGGTCAAGGGAGGGGTCAAAGGCGAAGTTACGGGGGGATAAAAGGACGGTGTTCGTCAGTCAGAGGAGAGTCGCAAACGAGAACGAGAAGGAGTCGGAACGGAGGGGACGAGTGTGGAAGACTGGAGCCCGAAGCCTGCAGTGGCTGGAGAAGCTGAAGAGAGTCGGACGAGGGGGTGCTCGCGTCGGTGCCGGGAGCTGCACGCCCGAGGGAGGCCGGCAGTGCGACCTGGCCGAGGTGGAGACGCACACCAGGGATAATAAAGATCCTCTATACCCCGAGCATCAGCAGCCCCTCCTGTTTCCCCCCGCGCTGAGATAGTGCGACCAAGGGGGCCCGTTCCCACCCCCTGCCAGGCACTGTCCACGAGGCCCGCGGGTTGCGGGGCCATCGCCGCTCCGCGTCTCATCACCAGACGGGTAGGCCCGACCCGGTCTCGGCCTCAGGCCGCCTCATTCTTGAGGGTATTTCTTTTCCTTGGTTTTGGGTATGTGTTGTCGGCGCCGTCTGTGAAGTAGAATTGTATAAGTGTTGCCGTGTGCTCGGTAGTCGGTATTAGCTCTGCACTGTGTTTTCACTTTTATGTTTGCTTTTTGTGTAAATGGAATTGTGTTTTCTTTTTTTTGTGTGCTTCCCGTGTGCCGCGAATAAATGTGCTTTATTGTTGAACTGTTCTCCCGCTTCGCTTCGTCTTTTCCTCCATTGAATCCCCATCTTGCTTCACGTAAAGGGTTGGTAGTGGGCTGAATACGCCCGATAATTAATCGAACCGTCGAGGTCGACGATAACACCGCTCGGTTATTCTGATAGTACGGAACGGGTCGCTTAAGTGGCCCGTGTCCGAAGTCGACCTGCGGCGAGGTGCGATCGCCCGGTCTACCCTCCGCGTGGGTACTTAGGTAGTTCGAATTTGGCGAGCAACCCTATCCCACGCGGGGGCTGATTGGCTCGATCGCGGTGAGACCGAAAGGTCCACCCGTGACTGGTTCCCGGCGTTAGTCCGAGAGGGTCACGACTGGATTGTCCGTCCGGTGGGCGACGTGCCGCGATTCGAGTTACGTGGCCGTCCGCACGCCGGCGGGCGCGAAATCCGCAACAATATATATATATATATATATATAATTTTTTTTTTTGCGTATATATAATCCTGGTGTTGGCGCAGTGGTTAGGGCAGTGGCTTGGGATCCAAAAGGTCCTGAGTTCAAGTCCCGTTGGGCCACTGAATTAATACACCAGGGGGTTGACTCAGCCTGTCATCCTTCCGAGGTTGGCGAAATGAGTACCAGCACACTGGGCCGGTGTATACCCCGGTTAAAATAGGTGTACCATATCCCTGTGTCGTAAGAGGCGACCAGGGTTGCGTCAGGAAGGGCATCCGGCGTAAAACATGTGCCAAATCACTGCGGATCATACGGATGATCCGCTGTGGCGACCCCTAACGGGAGCAGCTGAAAGAAGAAGAAGAAGATATTTGTGTCTATATACACATGTATACATACATTTATACACTAGTAAGTACCACCCGTTGCTTCGCTGACTGCAATACTAAAAGAGGGAAGGAGAAAGAGAGGGCTGGGGGAGAGAGGAGGGAGGGGAGAGAGGAGGGAGGGGAGCGAGGAGGGGTGAGGGAAGGGAAGATAGTGTGAGGTGAGAGGAAGGGAAGGCAGACGTGCGGTGTAGCGTTAATTATTATTTATACCGTCTCGTCAACATGATTCTGCATAGAATAACAGTAAATAATGCCTGAAATCCATTTTCAACTGCTCATACTATAAACACAGCTTGGAGACAAACTCCTGTCCAGACAAGTCCGGAGCCAAGCTGGCCGGAGACAAACATTGCTCGGACATGTCCGGAGACAAACTCCCATCCGGATATGTCCAGAGACGGACAGACAGTGGGGGGGGGGGTGAGGGTGAGAAAGAAGATGCGGGAGGAGGGTACTGCACTGTATTGGGAGGGGGTAGAGCAAGGATGGGACAGAGAGAGTGTGAGAGAGAGAGAGTGTGAGAGAGAGAGAGTGTGAGAGAGAGAGAGAGAGAGTGTGAGAGAGAGAGAGTGTGAGAGAGAGAGAGTGTGAGAGAGAGAGAGAGACAGAGAGAGAGAGAGAGATAGGTGGGGGTAGGGGAGTTAGCAGAAAGAATATGTTATGCGTTATCAACAACACACAAACACAAAAATTTGGCTTGGTATTTTAGAAAACACGTTACTACAAATGGCTCAGAAATCGGGTGTAATTTCACAACCACTCGCTCAGGGTGACGGAGCACGGATCACTCGCTCAGGGTGACGGAGCACGGACCACTCGCTCAGGGTGACTGAGCACGGACCACTCGCTCAGGGTGACGGAGCACGGACCACTCGCTCAGGGTGACGGAGCACGGACCACTCACTCAGGGTGACTGAGCACGGACCACTCGCTCAGGGTGACGGAGCACGGACCACTCGCTCAGGGTGACGGAGCACGGACCACTCGCTCAGGGTGACGGAGCACGGACCACTCGCTCAGGGTGACGGAGCACGGACCACTCGCTCAGGGTGACGGAGCACGGACCACTCGCTCAGGGTGACGGAGCACGGACCACTCGCTCAGGGTGACGGAGCACGGACCACTCGCTCAGGGTGACGGAGCACGGACCACTCGCTCAGGGTGACGGAGCACGGACCACTCGCTCAGGGTGACGGAGCACGGACCACTCGCTCAGGGTGACGGAGCACGGACCACTCGCTCAGGGTGACGGAGCACGGACCACTCGCTCAGGGTGACGGAGCACGGACCACTCGCTCAGGGTGACGGAGCACGGACCACTCGCTCAGGGTGACGGAGCACGGACCACTCGCTCAGGGTGACGGAGCACGGACCACTCGCTCAGGGTGACGGAGCACGGACCACTCGCTCAGGGTGACGGAGCACGGACCACTCGCTCGGGTGACGGAGCACGGACCACTCGCTCAGGGTGACTGAGCACGGACCACTCGCTCAGGGTGACGGAGCACGGACCACTCGCTCGGGTGACGGAGCACGGACCACTCGCTCGGGTGACGGGGCACGGACCACTCGCTCGGGTGACGGGGCACGGACCACTCGCTCGGGGTGACGGGGCACGGACCACTCGCTCGGGGTGACGGGGCACGGACCACTCGCTCGGGTGACGGGGCACGGACCACTCGCTCGGGTGACGGGGCACGAACCACTCGCTCGGGTGACGGGGCACGAACCACTCGCTCGGGTGACGGGGCACGAACCACTCGCTCGGGTGACGGGGCACGAACCACTCGCTCGGGTGACGGGGCACGAACCACTCGCTCGGGTGACGGGGCACGAACCACTCGCTCGGGTGACGGGGCACGAACCACTCGCTCGGGTGACGGGGCACGAACCACTCGCTCGGGTGACGGGGCACGAACCACTCGCTCGGGTGACGGGGCACGAACCACTCGCTCGGGTGACGGGGCACGAACCACTCGCTCGGGTGACGGGGCACGAACCACTCGCTCGGGTGACGGGGCACGAACCACTCGCTCGGGTGACGGGGCACGAACCACTCGCTCGGGTGACGGGGCACGAACCACTCGCTCGGGTGACGGGGCACGAACCACTCGCTCGGGTGACGGGGCACGAACCACTCGCTCTGAATGACGTGGCGTGGCAAAAGCATCCGCAGAGAGGGAACGATTCGCTCAGAATGCCGTAGCACAGTACCACTATCGACAATGGGCACTTGGCAAGTGGTTTAAACACTCAAGCAAGCACTCCAATTAAATGGTTGATAAGGAACGGTTGGCCAGGCTGTCGCTGCATACCATGAAGGATTCCTTTAACTTTAAAGCCTGTCTTCACCATGCATGCAGCAGTTAATGAAATAAAATGAATTAATGAAATAAAATGACTTCATCCACAAAAGAGTTGCAGCTTAATGCAGAACAACCCTGGAGACCGCAAAGTTCAATCACCTGTGAAATAAACATTACAGAAAATGCGCCATTTTGCCTGATCGGCTGTGTATGCGTCTCGTGTACATCGGTTCGGGGTCCGTGCAAACGTTATAATTTTCATTTTAAAACGTCCCTTTTTTTTTTACCAGATTTGCTTTGATTCCCTGTAGAGCACCTCACTAAACATCTGAAAATATAGACACAGATCTGGCAGATGCTTTGGATAGGCAGTTTCTCTGGGGGTTCTTGGGGGGATAGGCAGTTCATGAGGTCTTGCAGTGAATGTATTAAATCATATAGCTCAATGAACCTGGTTAATTTTGGCAAGTTCCTAGATTTTTTTTGTTCACTCAATATAATTCTCCAAACAGAGGAAAAAGATAAGTTTAATGCTTTGGAAACTTCACATTTTCTTGTGTATGTATGGAGGAGGGAATATAGCTTTATTTGCTTCAAGTAAATAGGTATATCGGCTTAATTATAAGACTCGTTATTTCTTTAAATTATCAGATCTCACAACAGATTTCGACATTTATTTAGTCTGGACAATATCTGATCCTCAAAACCGAAATAATATTTCGATGATATACTTTAATTAGTAAGTGACAGTAGATCATGGAAAATAGTATCATGTAATGATTGAAACCACTCCCAGCTCCTTATTTGAAAACTATAGTAATTACAATAGCGATGTGCACAACGATTCGTAGCCATGATGAACAGACATTCGATATGAGTGAGGAAAGTGAGAAAAAATACTTTATCATTAATAAATTGTTGTGTCCTGTTCCAAGTCAAGATGTGATTGAGCAGACCAAAAACATGGTGACTTCAGACCACAGCGAGGTTACCCAGGAAACGCCTTAATACTCAGAGAGCGAGGTGACCGAGTATCGCCTTATGAAGGATGTAATTAAATAAGGCCATTAATTATCTTCAAAAGGGATGTTTTAATTAACCCAAACACCCAATTTTCACTTGTACTTCCATGGAGTTTACTTCGTATGCATGCAAAGTTTTAGGCTGCTCGGTTTTATGGTTTTGGAGTTATGGAGGATACACATACACACACACACACACACACACACACACACACACACACACACACACACACACACACACACACACACACACACACACACACACTGCCTTTTATTAGTTTTGATACCCGCCCTATGGGCGATCTTGTTCCGACCACGCATCATGTTCTTCTGACTCATACCTTTATTTGGGAGGTGTATCGGCAAGTGACAGCTCTGTATAAGAAAAATAAATAACCCGGGTTACTTGCCTGAAGCAAAAACATAATTACAGCTTGTAATTCAAAACACCTCACTGCACTGGGAAACGTAGAGACGGGAAGACTGCACCATAAATGGTGAGGACTTGTAATACCTTCCCCCACCTGGCGGCGGCGCTACACGATACACATTTACTTGGAGAATTTGTGTCTGCCCCGACCCCCCCAAAAAAAACCATTAGCAAAGATAAAAAACACCCCTATACATTAAATGGGGTTATGCTAATCCTCTGTAGAAAGTCGGTATGTAATTGGGCTAGAACTGTCGGAGGAGTAGCCCGACAAACAAACACCGGTCTGTGAATTGTAGGAAAGATGTATAACAGCATCGATACTCCAGTCCTCCCATCCCTCCGGGTGGGAGTGCCCATCTCGGCCCACCTTTGGTGGGCAATTTAAAGTGGTGATATTCCCACAAAGTGATACTTTCTTCTGGGACACACTAGACACCTGAAAATTATTTTTGGGATATACTCTAACCATAGTTGGCCTTGCTGGACAACATTTGGGTTTTTGTGTTATAAAAAGCAAGAAAAAAAAAGTTAAATCTACACATGGGGATAATATTTTTCTGGGACATTGTACACCTGAAAACTGCACCGGCATAAACCAAATAACCATGTCAAATGATGATGAAAGATGATTAATTGGTTCTCGGGTGCCAGTAGTACTGCAGCATAGCAAACCAATTGTTCGACTTTTCATAACCACCAAAATTGGTACATATGTTGACTAATGTATTCTGAACAATTCTGGATATGGGGCCACTCGAGATTTTGCCTTGGTCAGCTTTGACCAGCTGACCTTGCAGAAGATGACCAGCCTCCCGAGGACTTCGAAGACTGCCATGAGAAAGAGAACAGCTCTCCCCAGTTTTTGTACTGGGCAACAGTCCTGGATCTGGAGCTCTCCATCCTAATCTACCTGCGATCTCTGAGAGAGGGAGATTTCATCATGTACCTGGATGCTCTCACTGAGATAGTCCCATGGTTCTTCGCGCTGGACCATATAAACTATACCCGGTGGATACCGGTCCATCTGCGTTACATGGCAGAACTTTCACAACAGCCACTTCACAGTGCAAAAGACCAAGAGGGCATTCTCAGCAATTCCTCTTGACCAAGCGCATGAACAAAACAATGCCTGTTTCAAGGGTGACGGAGGTGCCGTTGGCCTGACGGCCAATCCCAGTGCTCTGAGGCGCTGGATGGTCGCCAGACCCGAGGTGGCCAGAGTGATCATGGAGTTTGAGGAGGCGAACATGCATCGAAATGCCAATGAGGAGACTCGTCACCATGAAGAAAATACTAACTCATAATATTTGAATACGCCTTTTCATGGTCAATTTACTGAATTTTACACTTTCTTTATATTTACCACCAATACAATAAGAAAATAAGAGCATATAGCCAATTTCGCTAAAGGAGAATGGCGACCATTTTCCAAAATGGTCGCCGAAGCTGACCAAAGCACAATCTCGGGTGGCTCCATATCTATAATTGTTCGGAATACATTATTCTACATGTGTACCAATTTTGGTGCTTTTATGCAAATTTGAACAATTTATCTGAAATATCAGACTATGCTGCAGGACTACAGCAGTGACCACTATTTTCATTGTGTCTGTCTGTCTGTTTGTGACTCTCTCCAGAGCATAGCTCCATGACGTTTGATGCAATCTTGATGAAACTTGGACACAAGCTAGATATCATGGTCTAGTTGTATCTTTTTGTATGAGGGGTGACCAATGCCCCTTGTGGGCAGAGCCACGCCCACTTGAACTTTTTTTGTCTCAATTTTTTTCTCGCAATTTCATTTCCTAGAAGCTGTGCATAATGTCCATAAGTACAACATAAAAATCCGATTTGATTTGGTCAATTTTGACGGAAGAGATAGGTTTTTACGGTAGGGCTTCCTCAAAAGCTCCCACTAACTCAATTGTACCTATCGTGGCATTGTTCAATAACTAATGCATGGCCGTACGTGCGTGCCTGTATGTGTGTGGCCGTAAGTGCGTGGCCGTACATGCAAAAAAAAAAACTTTCAAACCGCGTGCCAGAAACAACAACCACACAGGCCGTTCCATCGCTCTCGCGTGCCCATACATGTGTGGCCGTACGTGCAAAAAATTTTTTTTTTTAATCTTTCAAACAAAATCCACAGGCCGTTCCTTCGCTCTCGTAAACGACAACTGGATTGGAGCATTGTGTTTATCTATAAATGCGCATAAGAAATCGAGAAATTATTAGAATACAGTAAGTCATCACTATCCGGAAGTAGTGCGTGCCCGTACGGAATGTTCACATGCATTCCACGAATTATCGCTTGCATTGAAGTAACAACTGCTGTGATACTTACACACACAGAGTTAATTAAAATCAAGTTTACCTCTCTGTCTTAGCTTGCCATGACATTCGCTGCCATTGACCATTGCCACTCCTACGCCACGGTGAGGCGACAGGGTAGGATTTGTAGGAGACCTGAAAGTACAGTGTCATTAGGTATTCCATGTTCGAATTGTTTTAGTTTTAAAATAGTTTTAAAAAAAGTTTGCAAAGCATACCACCAAAATGAGATGTATTTCGTTGGCAAGCATGTTGAGTGGAGCTGAATTCCTTAACAATTCCAAAGGCCAAACCGTTTTGACACTTGGAAACAAAAAAAAGTTGTGCACTTTTTTAGATAAATTATTTTCGGAACAATTTTTCTTCAATAAATAAATAATAATAAAAATTGTCTACATGTACACACCTTTATCTCGTTAGCACCTCTTCATAAACAACATTGCTGAGGAAACGGCGCTTCCGGAAGTGAAGTTCGCATATCGGTTACGATTATTCGCAATTTAGTTTTAATGGCCAATTATTCAATTAGCCCCAACGTATTTTGCCTTTTTGCAATGTTATCGCAAGGAAAAACACAGAGAAGAGAAAAAACAAAAAAAAATGTACGTGCACAAAAAAAACTTCAAACAAACACACAGGCCGTTCCCTCGTTCTCGTAAACAACGACTGGATTGGGCATTGTGTTTATCTATAAATGCGAATAAGAAATCGACAAATTATTAGAATACACGGTCATCACTATCCGGAAGTCCGTACGTTGTAACCCGTAATGGGGAACGAGGCTGAGGTTCTCTTCCCCATCGGCCACACCCACGCAGCAACGTGTCTTGTCATTGATTGGTAAATAAATGGCCATAACTTGGGAAGCACTTGTCCGATTAATATCAAACCTTGAAAAGGCACATATTCGGGTTCCCAGCAATATACCTGGCAAGTTTCAATTAGATCGGACCAGTGGTTGTTGAGAAACAGTGGTCACACACACACACACACACACACACACACACACACACACACACACACACACACACACACACACACACACACACACACACACACACACACACACACACACACACACACACACACACACACACCTGGAATTATAGATAGATGCCCGCGAACCATCGTCGCCTCCCGGCTAGTTTATTTTTATTTTGAATGATCGATTTATGACATCAGACTGGTGAAGAGGAAGGGAGGTTGTGTGGAGGGACAGTGGTGTGATTATTCTCGGCAAAGAGGGAGGGGTATCGAAATGAACAACTCATGCGGCCCACACCACAAGAAGGGATTCATTGGGGCCACGATACTTGTAGTGGTAATCGTGGTAGTAAGTGATTCTTGTTTCGTACGCAGCCTACGGCTGCTGATTGCATCATTGCTGGGAGCGCAGCTGTGCCGCTGATGCAGTGCCCCCTGTTCCCAATAAGCTGGTACTCATTTTGCTGACCTGGGAAGAATGACAGGCTGAGTCAACCCACTTGGTGTTATTTAACGGCCCTACAAAGGGTCGAACTCAAGACCCTGGGATCATAAGTGAGCCACCTTATCCGTTAAGCCAACACTGGGCTGTCGTAAATGGTAGTTGATTGTCGTGGTTACCATTCACTGGCATATTACCTGTGACGTTTTGAACGAATGAGGGCAGAGACCTGGTGTTTCAGGAAGTTGCACAGCAGGCGAGCATGGCACCGTGTACCAAAGGCAGGTGGGTGGGGATCTTGAGGGAATGGGAGGGGGGGGGACTTACAATTGCCCTGAGTAGATTACTCTGTCTTTTCCAAGTTCCTTGCCAAAACATGACTAATAACAGCCCTCAAGGCCCCTCATACAACCACTTCCAGCAAAGGCCACCCCCTGCCAAATCTCAGCATCTGTCTCTCACCCTGCACTCTGGGCCCACCCATGGTCACCGCCTGCGCTCTCCTCTTGCTCCCTGAAACCAGTCGCTCCACCGTTACATTTCAAGGACATATGTATATGAACGACTCGATGAACACACAATATGCAATTCATGCTCTATGTCAACAGTGTTTCTCAAGGTGGGGCATGAGGATTCAGAATTAATGAATCAATATATGATCGCTTTCATAGCTTTGCTATGAGTTCCCTGCTTGGTTGACTCAGCCATTTCTGGTGGATTTATCTCAAGTATCAGAGCAACACCAAGAGGAGTTATGCGAGTTGCAACAAGATGAGTCTGTGAAAAGTCTTTTCAAGATCAAAGGAACAATGATGTTGCTGTTTGAGGAGAGCGAAAAGAAATACCCAAACTCGACTACTTTTTGGCAAGGTAAGTGATAAATTTCCATCATCTTATTTCGTCGAATGTGGATTTAGTGCTGTTACCGATTTGCTGAAAGCTAAGAAAAATCGACTGGAAATCACGAAACGTGGTGATTTAAGGCTGAAACGGACAAAATTGGTTCCTCGAATCAAACAAATCTGCAGCCAGCGTCAAGGGCAGGGCTCCCATTGAAGTGAGTAGCAATTGAATAAAATTTGCAATAAAGTTCTAATAAAGCCTTTTGAATACATATGTAGTATATACTCTAGTGTCTTCAATGATGGTGGGGCGTACGATTTTTTTTGAGAATAAAAGTGGGGCGTGGGACAAAAAAGGTTGAGAAACACTGTTCTATGAGGTTCATAAATGAATCATATATGGTCAATATAGATGAATATAATATAATGTCGGAATCATGGGAATCGTTATCATAAGTACTAGTGCGGGCCCGTACGTGCAAAAAAAATAAAGAAAAAATCAACCAATATCACCCGCAGGGTGACCCGTATCTTGCCAAAAGGTGACCACGTCTTTAAGGTCACACTGAGGTGAACAGAGCTGCTGTCCACCAGGAGCGACTCCTTGAGGAATATCTGCCTTCGAGAGATTCCGATGAGAATCGTTCTACAGAGTAACCATGAAAAATATGCGTTTGCCTCATAACGTCACCAAATTACGTCATAATGTCTCAAGCTTGACATATCTAGAAAGCACTCATCGAGGTGTTCAATTTGAGGTACTACACGATATGGTTCCTAAAACTTGAAAATTTGACCTTGGGGTCAAATATGTTTGACCTCAGGAGCTAACCATGAAGGTCAAGGCCAATCGCCACCAAAAATTAATCAGCTGAGCGCCAGACCATGAACTATATTCCCATGAAGTTTGAAGACGATCCGATCAAAATTACTCAAAAAATAAGGGTTTTGTCGACTCCCCTGATTTGCAACAAAGTGACCTTGACCTTTGACCTTGACCTTCAAAATTTTGTGCACTGAAAGGGACCTCTATAGGCCTCTGATATGCGAAGTTACAAAAATTTCCAATGATAACTGTGCTCTGCAGAATTTTTTACACGTGATTACAGACAAACAAAAAAAATAAATAAATAAAAAAAAAAACATACAAGCTGACTAACGTATCTTGCAAAAACTTCGTTTTGGCAAGATAAAAAAGAAAAAAAAAAGAACAATTTTGATGTCATAGCACAGTGTCCTGTCATTGGTTTGGTAAATAAATGGCCATAACTTGGGAACCATTTGTCCGATTAATATCAAACGTTGAAAAGGTACATACTCAGGGCCCCAGCAATACACCTGGCAAGTTTCAATTAGATCGGACCAGTGGTTGGCAAGAAACAGCGGTTGCAGACAGACAGACAGACAGACACAGAGATTGCTGGAATTATAGTCACTAGTGCGGGCCCGTAGGTGCATGCCCGTAGGTGCGTGCCAGTATGTGCAGCTTCGTTCCTTCGCTCTCGTAAACGATGACTGGATTGGGGCATTATTTTAATTAGATCGGACCAACCGTATCATAAATGGCCATAACTTGGGAAACACCTGGGAAACATACTCAGGTCCCCAGCGTCAATTGTGACGTCATATCAAACGAAGAAGAAGAAGAATTGTGACGCCCCTCTCTCTCGCCCCTCTCTCTCGCCCCTCTCTCTCGCCCCTCTCTCTCCCCCCTCTCTCTCCCCCCGTGTTCGCCCCTCCTCTCTTTCTCGCCCCTCTCTCTCACCCCCTCTCCCGTCCCCCTCTCTCGCCCCCTCCTCTCTCCCCCTCTCTTGAATTGTACGCCCCTCTCTCTCGCTCCCCTCTCTCGTCCCGCTCTCTCGCCCCTCTCTCCCCCTCTCTCCCCCTCTCTCCCCCTCTCTCCCCCTCTCCCCCCTCCTCTCTCGCCCCTCTCTCTGTAAATGTATTCACAAATGTCTACCAAGCACAACATTTAATTCAAACCTTGGGGAAAAAAACAGCTTTCAAACCCTTGGGAAACAGTTCTTTCCCTTGGGAAAATTCAAACCTTGGGATTAATTAATAATTTGAACAATTAATTCAAACCTTGGGAAAAAAACAGCTTTCAAACCTTGGTAAACACTTGGGAAACAGCTGAAACGGATGAAGAACGATATCAAACCTTGAAAAGGCATACTCAGGTCCCCAGCATCGATTGTGACGTCATACCAAACGAAGAAGAAGAATTGTGACGTCAATCGTGCAAAAAAAACAAAAAAAACCCCCATTAATTGTGATGTCAATTGTGCAAAAATAAATAAATAAACATTAATTGTGACGTCCATCGTGACGTCATAGCACCGTGTCTTGTCATTGGTTGACAGATAAATGGCCGTAACTTGGAAACCACTTGTCCGATTAATATCAAACCTTGAAAAGGCACATCCTGAGGTCCCCAGCAATATTCCTGGCAAGCTTCAATCAGATCGGACCAGGGGTTGTCGAGAAACGACGGTCGCAGACACACAGACAGACACACAAAGATTGCTGGAATTATAGATCGATAAGTATATAAATCAATCATATAATATGGTTCAATGTAAAAATGCATGAATAATGAATGAATTGGGTATCGTTCGGCGAAAAGATCTATTAAGGACACGATTGGCTCATCCAACCAACGAATTTGTCTTGCGGACAAAAGTTCAGACAACCGAGTGGTCTTCAGCCGGGAGCACAATAATCATAAATGAACTGCATATGGCTCGAAGACCGCTTTGTGGTCGAAACGTCCCACCTGAGCAGACAAGTTCATTGGTTGGATGCACCTTGTTTCCCCTAATAATTATCATATAACGATCGTTATATGTACGATTCGTCTATGGTGATTTGTTGTCATGTATGTACGATTAATCGTCGATGGGTCATTGTAGCGAGTCATCAATGAATGAAGATCTTGATGAAATGGTCGCAAGTGGACACCTTCAATCACTCCGGTTAGAAATCTGCATAAATTACGAATAATTAGCAGGTGGTTCGTTAATTACCGATCCGAATTATGATTCAAGGCGACGACGTAGAGTTAAGTACACTTTAATTTCTGTAAATGAAATACTCAGCTAATGTACACACCTGTTACCTGTACCCTTCAAATTGATCTCTGCATTTGTCCGAGCAAATAGATCCCCTTTAATTTGCCACCCAATCCGATCTGGATCCGTTTCGATCGCCAATCGGTTTTCGTAAAATGCCTGTCTCATTGGGTACTCGAGCCATACCGACTACCTTTGCATCATTTCTGGGCGTGGCTTTACCATGGCCACGCCCCTTTGAACCCAGCCTCTCCCAACCCGCCTTTCTTTCCCTCTTTGTATAGCTCATAAAGACTGCAGGGAGTTTGGAACTCCGGCATACCCGGCATAGTGCCGGTACATAATGGACGAGCGGACGACGTAGACGGCTTTGGCTGTCCATCTGAGGAACGGCGTGCTCCACAATGCAGCACCCCAACCCCCACCCCACACCCATTCTTCCAAATAGTGGGGCAGACAAACAGCAATTTTTGAGAGGAATCGTGCAAATGATGATACAAGCTTCAAATTTGGCACATTTGTTCTCCGGGGGATTCTAATCAAATCTGCCTGATTGGCCATTTGAAAATCCAAATTTTGAAAAATTTGGATTTTCAAATGGCCAATCGGGCAGATTTGACCAGAAAGCCCTGCAGAACAGAAATGCCCAATTTGATGCTTGTATCATAATTTGTACGATTTTTCTACTATCTACTACACTAAAAAACAGCACGAAACAAGAATACAACCAGAACGGCATTCGGTACAGAGTGCATACCTCCACCGGGTTGAACAGTTACCAATTTGTATCCACGGATAGGCAAGATCTGGATCTGGATCCGCACTTGAACCAAAATCGAACCAGATTGTTCTTGTCATCTAACCGACTCATCCACCAAATTTTGTCATAATCAGTCCTCAACCTTTTGAGATATAATGCTCACAGACAGACAGACAGACAGACAGACAGACGGGTGAAAACATAACCTCCGTCCACCGATGAAGTCGGATGTAAATCAGAGGTAAGTTCTACCTTTCTGAAGGATGTCCTGCTCCCCTGCATGTATTGTATTCACAGAATCATGTACTTACTTAAAGCCGGCGTCATGGTGTTACTGGCATTGCATTGGTTGCTTGGAACATTTTTTGGTAAATCATCCGTGTAACGTTTTCCAGGTTCACATTGGCTCTTTCAAATGTTGGAATAAGAATAACTTGGAATAAAATGTGGGCCATTCGCATTTTACAAATCATTTCGTGGATTCGTGGTGGTGGCCTGGGGTGGGTGGTGATGAAACCAGAACGGTATCCCAGAAATTGTGGATTTAAAACCATGTGAAAGCAGCAGTGTTAAGGACTTGGATTCCACACCTCTGGGAAGTAAACGATTCTTGGGAGAATTGCCATGTCGCTTTCAGATTGTCAGTAAAAACTGATGAGCTAGCTCACCAATGGTTTTTTGGGAAGGGGTACTCTCTCTCTCTGTCTCTGTCTCTGTCTGTCTGTCCCACAAGATGCACGTGCACATGGGATGTGTATGTGTGTGTAAAAGGCAGTGGAACGTTGCTCGAAGCAGGTCCTCCTCTTTGTAGACCTGAAGAAGGCACACGAGGTGCACCTTGAGGACGCTTGGGGTACCAGGTCTGATTATTGACACCGTGCAGTCATTCCAAGAGGGTATCAATGCACGTGTGTGGGTCAGTGGAGAGCTGCTGGAAGAGATCGACGTGGACAACGGCCTGAAGCGGGGCTGCACATTCACAGCAGTGCTGTGCAACCTCTATGTCTGCCTTGTGGTTGAGTGGTGGACATCACAGGTGGCAGTTGTTGATGGAGCTGAAACTTACCTGCATTTCATATTTGATTGGAAGTTAGTTAGGAGGTCGACCGAGAATGAAGATAAGATACGATTGATATATGTTGCCAGTTTGCAGATGATGCACTAAAGTTAGCAAGGTCAAGAGTTGGGGCAGAGCAGCATGATGGCAAACATTGATATAGCCAGAGATTTTGGCCTCCAAACTAGCCGAAGTAAATCCAAGTTATTGGTGGTGGAACATGGAGTTCAGGATGAGGGAAAGACTCCAATACAAGTGGGAGTTGGTGTGATTGAGTATGTCGAGGGATTTGCATACTTAAGCTCCCTCATCACATCCAACTGCAGGATAGATGCTGAGGTGGACAGACGAATAGCGAGTGCATCCAAGACTTTTGGTGCCCTGCTGCACCATGGTTTTATCAGTTAGAGGTGAGTGAGAGATGCTGTTTTAAGGACAGGTATCTGAACATCAACACTAACTAGCAGGTATATTTGGTGTGTGTACTCTCAGTATTGCTGTAAAACTCTTCTACCTCTATGTAGACACCTCAAGAGGCTCAATGCCTTTCACCACTAGTGTATCCGAACCATCCTCGGTATTACTAGCTGGCAGCAGTGGCAGCATAAAATCACTTCTTGGATGACCAGGGATTTGTGGGGAGACCTGGAGATTATAACAGCCAAGGTTACCAAGTTCCGACTGGAGTAGTTCGGTCATGTGGGTCAGATGTCCAACCATCGTATCCCGAAGATGACCCCATTTGACTGGTTCTCCCAGCTTCACTTTTCTGGGGATCTCAAGAGAGATGGAGAGACCAGGTAAGTCAGGACCTCAAAGTTGTCGGGATTTCAGAGAAAGTGAGTGGTACGAGAAATCCTCTCACAAGACGAGTTGGTGTGATAATACTGCTGTGACTTAAAGACCCGGGCAGCCAAACGCAGATGGGGATGTTTATCAGGAGCGTGGGAGGATGCTCCGGCAAGCGAGGGATAAGGCAAGGCACAAATGCCAGAAACCAGCCTGCAAACAACATGGAGCTGTACAATGTCCAACTGCAGCTGCTGGTTTAGCAGCCGGGGAGGACTGACAGTCCATCAGACTTGTACTACTGATGCTCCTAACACCAGCATATCCAAATAGAGTCAACTATAGAACACCAATAACAAGCCAGAAAAGCCTGGTGTTGGCTTAGTGGTTAGGGTGGTTGGCTTGGGATTGTAGGGTCCAGAGTTTGAGCCCCTGTCAGCCGTTGGATAACACCATGTGGGTTGACTCAACCTGTCATCCTGACGAGGTCTGCGAAATGAGTACCAGTGTACTGGTAATAGGGGCATTGCATCTGCGACACAGCCGCACCCTCAACCAGTGATGCTACCCTCAGCCTTGTGCTGCATGAGAAGGAGGAGGACGATGAGGAGAAACAAGCCAGAACTTACCTCAACATCAATTTCAGTGTCAAGAGAGTCTGCACTTGTTCAGGGGAGCAAGCGACAGAAGCAGACACAAGTGCACCGTTGATAGTGGACGACCAATACAACAGCAGTGTGGTTCAGTCCAGCGTTGGATGTGCAAGAGATGGTTCTTCTGCATAGGAGGTCTGTCCATATGTATGTGGCTAACAAGAACCCATGATACCCATATCCATACCTTTCCATTATTCATCTGTTTTTCCTTGCTTCACCCTTCAGGTGAGGATGTTGAGGTCGTGGAGAGATTCACTTACCTTGGCAGTGATATTCATGTCTCTGCTGGCTGTGAGTCAGAGGTCAATAGACGTCTGGGTCAGGCCTGGGGAGTCATGGATTTACTGGATAATGGGGTGTGGTGCTGCCGGTACCTGTGCAGGAGGACAAAAGTCTGAGTCTTCAGGTCCTTGGTGCTTCCAGTCTTGCTCTATGAATGCGAGACTTGGACTCTGACCAAGGATCTGAGACTGGCCTCAGGCTGGTCAGGGTGGTGTGCCGATGAGACTCAAATAAACCTACAGTTCTTCCATAATGGGCCTCAAGCGTTCCTCTTCCGGCGGTCACCAGACGATAGTACACTGGTAACAGAGTAAACGAATGTGTAGAGTAGTTGCTGTTGCTTTTTTGAGAACATTGACACGTGATGTAGATGTCCAGACGGATTGAAGAGTTTTCCAAAGGCAAAGACTGGGCTTTGTACATTGAATGTGTGCAGCACTATTTCACGTCCAATGAGATTTTAGATGAGGGTAACAAGAGGTCCATCCGATTAAGTGTGTGTGGCCAAAACCTATAATTGAATGAGAAGCCTGATATCACCTGAAAAACCTGGTGACAATTCGGTCACTGAACTGGTTCATCTTCAGAACCAATACAGTCCAACTCCAAGCATAACTGTGGAGTGGTTCAAGTTCAATTCTCGCTTCCGTCGCCCTGGGGAGACCTTGGCACATTTTGTGGCCAAATTAAGATGGTGAACCGAATTTTTTTGAATTTGGTCCAACGCTGGACTTTCTTACAGATTGGTATGTGTAATTACAGGGGACAGAATTCAATGATTGCTCTCTGAAAGAAACTGGGATTTAAAGAGATCGCTCGGGGAATGGAAACTGCTTAGTTGAATGCCAAGGAGTTACAGAAACTTGCTGGACCCAATGACTCATCATGCACATGTAAGATGCTTGGTGATGTGAAAAAACATCAAAGGAGGACAAAACACCCAAGTGTTTCCTTTGTGGGAATCAGCATCCATCATATGGTTGGAAACATAAGGCAATGTGTGTTATATTTTAGTAAGAAAAGGGGATACATTTCTTTAGCCTGTTTTGCGAAGAGCAAGGCCCAGGGGAAGTATCAGACAACTGAGTCGGGATTCGAGTGTTCGTCTCAAAAGAGGTGGCGAGGATGATCTCTGCCAAGGTGGGAAGTAATGGTTGAGACTTATTGAGATGGCTGAATAATCCAATCGGTGCTAATCCATGAACTTTAGAGACCTCTACAGGGATGTCGAAACACCTTAAACCTCGTGAACACCTTAAACCACCTCTCGGACTCTCTGGAAAATCCTCTATTTCTCTTTGCCGACGACTCCACCCTCTGCCGTACCATCTGTCATCCCTCAGACCGGCAAGCAGCAGCTTCTTCACTCACTGCAGATCTGGATAAAATCACAAACTGGTCCAACACGTGGAACATGTCTTTCAATCCAGACAAATCTCACACTCTCACTATGTCTCTTCGAAAGGACCGTTTACAAAACCCCCCCATCCACTTTCTCAACAATCCTCTGGAAGAAGTCTTTTCTTTCAAGCTTCTGGGTCTCACTATCTGCCATGACCTTTCCTGGGAAAGTCACATTTCCAACCTCGCCTCAAAAGCCAGTCTCCGACTGGGAATCCTCCGTCGTGCAAAGTCCTTCCTCGGCCCTCTTGAGCTCCTGACCACTTACAAAGCTTTTGTCCGTAGCCTGATGGAGTACTGCTCTCCCCTCTGGGCTGGTGCTCCTGCCTCCCACCTTTCTCGGCTTCACGCTGTCGAAACCAGGGCATTTAAGATCATCGGCATCTCCCGCAATGAAGCTGAGTCTTTGGGCCTCTCACTCAATCACCGCAGGTTGGTCGGTGGTCTTTCTGTCTTCTACCGACTCCTCTCCAGCCTTGCTCCCCCTGCTCTCTCTGCGATTTGTCCCCACCACATTTCCACAGGGCGCTCAAGGTCTGCCAACAACCCCCTTCTGGTAAAACTACCAAAATCACGAATCACTGCTCATCTTCACTCTTTCATTCCTCTTTTTTCCCGCCTTTGGAATAAACTTCCTCACTCTATTCTTTCCCATTCTTCCCTCCAGGCTTTCAAAACAGCTGTTCACCACCACCTCTTATCTTCCCCCATCCAAATCCTCGATCTTTTCTACCCCCGATAATCCACCCAAGCCCACTTCCTTCATTTCTCCTGCTTTCATTCCTGAAAGTCCCTGAAATGTCCATCTTCTCTTCGCCATGTTCCCCGTCCCATCCCCATCCCTCTCCCTTCCACAGTTCACCTAATGTGTCTGTTCCCCACTGTTTTGTCCCTTCCACTCCCGCCCCTCTTGTCTCATGCCTCCTTGCTGTGAGTTGTGTGTTTGCTCTCATACGAGCCTCGACCAAGGTATACAAAACAAAAAAAAATAAAAATAAAAAAAACAAGGAGAAGTGAGAACACAAAGGTACACAAGTTGGTTTCCACATCACATAGTCAGCAAATTGGCCCAAAGGTGGACCTGGAGCAAGAAATGTGTAAGATGTTCCATGTGACATCAGGGGCAAAGCAAGAATTGGAAGTCCAGGTTGTGATTCAAAATTGGAGGTTGACCACGGAATTGGATACCCGGTTTGGGGATTCTGCTTTTGTCATGTGTGAAATAACTTTCAAAGCTTGTAGGTGACAGATCAGCTCCTGCAGTGAAGCCATCTTCCAAGGGTTTGCGCACCGACACTGGTGATGTAATTCCCATTAGTAGGCCAGGCTTTTGTGTCAGGGTTGGCAGGAGTCGAAGACAACCTTACCTTCAGTTGTAATTAAGGTCTGAAGTGTGACATTAACTAGCTGCAATTGGCTCACCAAGTTGAGTACTTGGGGGATAAAATACTCCAGTTTTGCTTGTTGAGCATTGATAAAGTTTGCAAACAGTTTGCAGAGATGTTTTTATATGAACTTGGGGCACTGCGTGCCACAACAGCCAAATTATACGTAGATCCTGGTTCACAACCAAAGATCTACAAGGCAAGGCCAGTGCCTGAAAGCTTATGTGATGTGTGAAAAGGTCGGATCAGGTATTATATGGGAGTATGCGCCAGAGCAGCGCGTCGCTCTGTCCGCTTCCTGCCAGTACTCCAGGGCCTCCGTCTGGCCATCCCCCAGGCAGATGCCTGGCCCATCCCCATCTCCTTGAGATGCTGATCAACTGCTGCAACCACGAGGCATGTGGTAGGTCCATTGGCCTCCTCCACTCACAAGGCTCCTTTGCTGAGCTCATCTGGTGAGCAGGATCAGCATCAGGAAAACAAGCCACATGTCTATACAGCCGCAGCTCAGTCTCACGGACTATGCAGGTAACACGTCTCATTTGAGCCTCTCTCAACAACCACTCGGACACAAAGGCAACGAGCAATTGCCGAAGATTCTCTGAAGAAACCTGGTACAAAAGGAATTAAGTCTGTCTCAGATCCCTGGTCAGAATCAAAGTGTCACATCCACAGAACAAGACTGGAAGCTGCAAGGACCTGAAGACTCAGACTTTCTTCCACCTGCACAGGTACGACAGCACCACACCCCATGATCCAGTGAATCCATGACTCCCCAGGCCTGACCCAGACGTCTATTAACCTCTGGCCCACAACTAGCAGAGACATTAATATTGTTACGGTTGTGGAAATTCGCATTACACCATAAAGAGTCCTCAGGTGAGATATCTCGATAAGTCCATGTGTAGTGAGCCCACACCCGTTGTATAGAGGGAATATGTGTGATTCATCTGGGCTGCGACGCTTTGAGTTAGCCATTTTTTCTTTCTCTATTGTTATTTTCGACCATTAAGCCGCCAACAATGCAAACAGCCACTACCTTTACCTTCACAACTCCATCCCGCAAACATTGCTTCACTGCCATTCCCAAACGACACCATAGCCATCAAACCACCACAGAAAACCCTCCACCACCTTCGCCTTTCTCCTTCACAACCAACAACCGCACCACCTGTGAACACTGAACGTCGGGCTGTCTTGGGCCCGTTCGGCGATTGGTGCCAAACGCACCGAGCCGCGAGCGCGAATGGCGGCCTTTCCGGGGGAAAGTTCGGATCCAAAATGCTTCACGTCCACTTCCCCTCCGTCCAATGGGCGAACGCGAGGCGGCTTGGCCCCGCCTCCAAGCGCGTGCATGTGAAGTCCGTTTATGCAAATGTGGGGATCAAGGGAGGTTCACGCCCCTTTTTGCCTGACCAATGGCTGAACAGAGGGTGGCGTGGCTTCGCCTCCAATCGCGTTTTGATCCGCATATTTGCATATCGGCTCCTCCTGAGTCCTATAAAGATGCGAGCGCAAGGCGACTCGCCAGAGTTGAGAGTTGAGAGCGTGAGAGAGAGGGTGAGTTGAGCTGGGAGGAGTTCGAGAAGAGTTGGAGAGAAGTTGCGGAGGAGTTGCAGGGAAGACGGCGGACGGCGACGAGGTTGTGGTGTGGGGGTTGCTCGACTCGTCGCGGGATCCAGGCCAGCCAGCCATACCCCTCCCTGAGCATCAACGATCCCCCCCCCTATTCGTGCTGAGATAGTGCCGAGGGGGCCCCCGTTCCTCCCCCACCCTAAACATGGTGCCAACAAGACCGCTTGCACGCAGCACGCTGGAGAGGACTCGCCGACCACGCCAGGGCACGGAGTCGGGGCGCAGCGGCGCGAACATTGCGGCTTGCCTGCCATCGCGTCACGAGGACGCGGGTAAGACCTCCCCGGTCTTGTGGACCTGGCCGATCCTCCAGGATTCACATACATTTGGTATACGGACCTGTCTGCCTCCTTGCCTATGAGGGTGGCTTTCTTTTTGCTTTGCTTTTTGTGTAAATGCTTGTGGTGGCGCCGTCTGTTAAGTAAAACTGTGTAAGTGTTGCCGTGTGTCGGTCTTAGTCGGTAGTATCTCTCTTTTACTGTTTCTTTCTGTGCTTGAATACGTGCCATTTATTATTATTACTGTGACTGAATCTACGTGCTTGCTTTGTGTCCGTGTGTCACGCAATAAAATGCTTGCTTGTTGAACTGTTCCCGCTCTGCTTCGTCTCCTTTCTTTTCATTGACTCTCCATCCTGCATCGCGTAAGAGATTGGTAGTGGGTGTAAATTCCCGGTCACTAATCTGAACCGTCGAGGTCGACGATAACTCCGCTCGGTTATCTCTGCAGTATGGAACAAACCGCTTAAGCGGTTCGTGTCCGACGTCGACCTGCGGCGAGGTATGATCGCCCAATTAACCATCTGCGTCGGTACTTAGGTGGGTCGAGTTTGGCGAACAACCCTATCCTACGCGGGAGACCGATTGGCACGATTGTGGTGAGGTCGAAAGACCCACCCGTGACTAGCTCCCGGCGTTGTTCCGAGAGGGTCACGACTGAATTGCCCGTCCGGTGGGCGACGTGCCGCGATTCGAGTTACGTGGCCGATCGCACGCCGGCGGGCGCAAATTCGCAACAATATCATTGCCAAGGTAAGGGAATCTCTCCTCAACATCCTCACCACAAATAAGTACAGACAAGATGGCAGCATCCAAGATGTCATTGAAAGCCTGGATCTCAGTTTAGACCCAGGAAACCCATAATCAAGTGGGCGCTTACTCCTCATTCAGCACCTCGAGGGCCGCCAAAAGGATATCCAGAATCTCTGCAAAGATGACTGCATCATTTGCGAAATCAAGGTCAGAGATCTTGACATTCCCAAACTATGTACCACAGCTTGATATCTCTGACATCCTCCCCAGAATCCAGTCCATACAAGTGCTAAAAATTGTGGGGGTCAGTTCACACCCCTGACGCACTCCAGTAACAACTGGAAACAAGTGGTGCCAGGTACAACAAATCCCACCCATTTAAGGCATGAAGTTATTTTGGGGATCAAATTTAAATTTGATAAATCCTTAACCTGAATGTTGATTATAAGGAATAGAATAAGGAATATTTTAGTCTTAGTTTGAAGTCAATTAAACCATTTTGACGAAGTTATGACCGTAAAATGATTTTGATCTTTTCGTGACCTTGACCTTGACCTTTGATCCAATTGGACACAAAAGTTAATGGGGTCGTCCAAGGTTCATCGCCCACCTGTGGATTAAATTTGATAGTGTTTGCTAAAGCAGTTTTGCCGTAAAGTTGTTAACAGACAGGCAGGCAGACAAACAAACAAACAGACAAACAAACCGGACGATTACAATATCCCGCTCCCTCTCTCCGGGGGGAGGGATAATAAGTCGGAGATGGTACCACCACATCTCACAGCACTCTCAGTGCTAGAGTATAGTTCAGACATCAGATTGATCAGTTTTGGTGGCACCCAAAAAAGATCAAGAATCCTCCAGAGGGCATCCCAATTCACTGAATCAAACGTTTTGCAGAGATCAACAAAGGCTGCGAGCAGCCCCTGCCAAAACTCTCGTCTGCGTTCAGTGAGGACCCAAAGGGCAAGGATACGGTGAATTGTTGACCTCTTTGGTGTAAAGCCTGACTGCTCTGTACGCTGGTGCTCAAGCAGATGGTGGTGAATCCTATCAAGAATTACCCGAGCAAAGACCTTGCCCGGCACTGAGAGCAACATCACCCCTCAGGAGTTGTTGCAGTCCTGGCGATCACCCTTCCCTTTCCAGAGAGGGACAACAAGGCCCCTCTTCCAGTCAGTTGGGATGATGCCTGTGTTCCAGGCAGAGCCGGAAATGCATGCAACGATATGAGTACAGCATTTTCACGAGCCTTGAGAAGTTCAGCACGGAAGCCACAAATTCCAGGAGCTTTACCCCTTTTCAAACCGTTCACCGCAGCCTGTGTTTCCACAAACGAAGGTGGATCACAGTTGATTGGAGGGTCAGCAATAGGGATAGTAACTCCTGACATCTAACTCAACAGCTGGTGGTTCAGCTTGGTAAAGCCGCTCAAAGTAACCGGCCCAGTGGGACTTCACTTCGGACTCCTGTCAAGAGCCCACCACCCTCCGCTCGAACTGCAGTTCACCAAGGGATGGGCTTGGAGGAATGCAATTCCCGAATTCCCTGCAAGGACGACAATTACTTGACCACAGGTGATGCTCTACCCCCTCATAGATCCCTTGCACATCGGCCTCCTTGTCCACCCTCAGCGCATGGGCCTCCTTGTCCACCCTCAAGTCCAGATTTACGCCCCAACTCTCTGAACAGCTCAACTCTGCCATTAAGTCTGGTCCTATGACTCTGGTCAATGGTATCCAGTGTCCATTGAGAGAAAATAATCTTCTTCGCCCGATGGTGAGCTCCAAAATATCCACTGGCAACATCAAGGATGGTGGTCTTGAAAGCACTCCACAACATTTCAGGATTCCCTAAAGCACCCAGACCCCCCAAAATCCCCACTCAGCCTGTTCGCAAACTTCTCAGCCACCCTCTCATCCTTGAGCTTACCCACATCCAGCTGAGGCTGGGATGGTACCATTCTCCCAGATTTAAGCCGCAACTTCAGAGTTGCTCCCACAAGCCTGTGGTCAGTATTGAGGAACTGAGCACTCCGGTAGACCCTACAGTTCTGGATCATCCTCCAGGGACCATTAACCAGCACATGGTCAATCTCCTTTGCCACACCATTAGCAATGGAATAATAAGTCCAGTGATGAGCCTGTGGCCGCTGAAACCATGAACCAGCCACCCTAAGTCCATGACTTCTTTCAAAGTCAAGGAACTTGGTGCTATTCTGGTTCACAGTTCCAGACCCATGGGGACCAACACATGTCTCATAACCATCCCTATCCATTCCAGTCGATGCATTGAAATCCCCCAAGTCTGGAAGAGTATCTTGCCTGTGGCACTGATGAACCTCAGACTCGAGCGTGGAATGGAATGCGTCCTTCATGGTGAGGTCACTCGCCTCAGTCAGAGCATCTTCAGAGACCAGGGAAATGACACCTAAGGAATGACGAATCCTTAGTCTCATAATACGCTCGTTGACCGGTGTTACCTCAATTATCATTGGAGTCAGCTTATTGGACACAGCTACAGCAACTCCTTGGGAATCGTAACAATCAGAGCGACCAGTCCAATAGTAGGTGTAACCACCCGCCATGATCTCATTACTATCTGTTCTCCGAACTTCAGAGAGTGCTGCAATACCGATGTTCAAATGCTTGAGCTCAGATGATAATAGAGACAGGAGATCATCCATCCTCTCGTTGGGATAGGGCATTCCAGGCACCCACCCGAAGGGATCGCCTCAGGTTAACCCAAGGAGACCGCCGTCTGGTGGATGACACCTCAGCACCACCCTGACACGCACTACTGCAATCTGACCCGGGAAGTTTACCCCATGGTTTTCCTCCTGTCATCACAGTGGAGGTCCTGAAGGCTTTGCCCCAATCACATCATCCGGTGAGCTGCCCTGAAAAGGGCAGCTTCAAAGGAGGTACTCCCATGGTGTGGGTTTTTAACACCAAAATCGACATGTTGGTGTCAACTAACATCATTGAACCATTGTATTTCTCAGACTGGGTGGCACTCATTTAGCCTGTACAGAAATCCAATGGCCCTGTTTGTATTTGTGAGGATTTCAAGTTGACAGTTAACCAGGTTGCTTCAACTGACAAATACCCTATTCCCAGGATCGAGGATCTTCATGCAAGATAATCCATGGAAAGACCTTCACCTATCTCAATATGAGTAATGCTTACCTGCAGGTTCCCTGAGATGAGGTGCCTTGTTTTGTGCCAGTGTGCCGAATCCTTCGAAGTGCGTTGCTTCTTTTGTCCTGTGATGTTTATCCATATAGTATTGGGGTAGTATTGTCGCACCATTGGTGTTGGTGTTGGGTGGGTGGGACTGAGAAATCCTTTGGGTTTGCTTCCAGGACCTTATCAATAGCTGAGTCACAGTATTCACACTTGGACAATGAATGATTGGTGGTAATGTTTGGGGTTAGGAGTTTTCATCAGTACCTTTGTGGTAGATCATTCATGGTTGTCATGGATCACAAGCCGTTGACTGCTTTGTTCAAGGCGGATAAGGCCATCCCACAAATGTGCTCACCACGAGTACAGCATTGGGCCCTTACATTGATTGGTACATGGCATGATATGATTACCTCATTGACTATAAACTAGGAAAACATCAGAACAATCCAGATGCTTCAAGTCAACTGCCTGCCTTTGGGGAATGCCTCCAAAAACATTCCATTACCCAGTGATGTGGTGTTGTTACTGGAAAAGTTGGCTGATTCTCAATCTCTGATCAAGGCGACTCAGGTCAAAATTAGGACCGATCGTGATCCTGTTTTATCACAAGTGAAGAAGTTTACCCTGAGAGGCTGGCCATCAAGCAAATTGAGCCAGGAGTTCCAGATCTTCGGTATACACCAGGATGAACTAAGTGTCCAGGATGGTTGTTTTCTCGGGGGAGCATGCATCATTATTCCCTCATGCGGGAAGGAAAATGTCCTGTTGGTCGAGGGTATGTTTGGTGACCAGATATAAACAAAGATATTGAGTCTTGCGTTCGGATAAGTGCTGCGTGCCAGAATAATGCCAAGGAGCCTGTGCACATGCCTCTGCATTCTTAAAAATGGTCTGAAAGATCTTGATCCAGAGTTTACATTGATTTTGTGGGGCCCTACTTGGAAAAGATGTTTTTCATTGTAGTGGATGCCAACTCAAAGTGCATTGATGAAACTGTAATGCCAACAACTGCCATGACATTAACAGTGGAAAACTGAGAGCAATTTTTGCAACTCAAGGTTTTCCTGATGTGGTCGTACCAGACGATGGCACGATTTTCATGAGTGAAGAATTCCAGCTGTTTATGTCACAAAATTGCATGTCAGATATCTCCTTGGCTCCACATCACCTCGCAACTAAGGGACTAGCCGAATGGCTGTCCAAGCGTTGAAGTGTTGGATGAAGAAGTTTAGGAAGGGGAGCGTTGAATAATGGGTCTCAAGGTTTTTGTTGAAATGTTACAAACCCCTCATTACACCACTAGGGGTCACTGCTGCCAAGTTGCTTATGGGTCGTGTGTTGAGGATGCACCTGAATCTATCTATTCCGGCATAGTTTGGGTTGTAAGGTGGAAGCCAAGCAGCATAAGCAAAAAGTGGTGTACGGACCAACATGAGGATGCATACGGTCGGGGTCGGTGATCCAGTGTACAGTACATCCAAAATTTCCTTTTGGCCCAAGATGGTCAACGGGGTCGGGCTCTGAATGTCTTCCTAATTACTGAGAATTGTTGAGGAAACTCACACAGTTAAAGAGTGAGAGATGTGATATCCTGTTGTGTAATCGACTGATTGAGCAATCAGTGTGATTGCTTTGGGCTGGCCTCAGGCTGATTGGGGTGGTGTGCTGATGGCAGTCAAATAAACCCACAGTTTTTCTTGAATGGGCGTCGAGTGTTTGTACTCCGGCGGTCACTGAGAGATAGTCATGAGCTATCCCTCGATGTGAGGATGATGTCGGCCAGTGTGGGAAGTAATGGTTGAGACTTGAGATGGCAGAATAATCTAATCGGTGCTAATCCACCAACTTTAGAGACCTTCACAGGGATGCCATCTGGGTCTGGTGCCTTGTTGTTCCTTGTCTGAATGATAACTTTCCAAACTTCCTCGGGGAATGGGGGTCAGCAAGATTTTCAATCACTAGATGTTGAGGAATAGATTCACTGGTGGCAGCTGATACCTTGGAGTGCCAGTTCAACAGAATCTCAAAGTGCTCCTTCCAGCGCTGCTTGATAGCAAGAAGGATTGAACTGTCCCGGGTATGGTCAACGGGGTTGGAGCATTGTGATATGGCCCATCGATTGTTTTTGTTGCTTGAAAGAAGCTTCTCATATCATGCTGATCAGTGACACTGGATTCCCATGGCTTTTACTTGCCACCACTGGCTCTTGATGTTACGTAGCTTCCTTTGAATGAGAGCTTTAAGCTGATGGTAAACTTCTCGCCTTTTCTGGTTGGAAGGTTTGTTTTGCCAAGTGCAGAACGCATTTCTCTCCTGGTAGAGAAGTGCAAAGATGTCCTCATTATTCTGTCAAACCAGTCTTGGTGACTATGAGCAGAATATCCAATTGATTCAGCACCTGGAGATTGTGCAGTATATATTGTTATGGTTTTGGAAACTTACCCATGGGGAGAGCATACATGGACACGTCGGTGACCCGAGGATCGGTTATTTCATTATTCTTTGGATACATCATCCTTGGTCCCTCATTGAAGGGTGGTTCGGGAGACCTGCATTGGTTAAGCCACTGTCAGACCTTGATGTTTTAGCCATCGTATGGCAACGTATCAAAATGTATGTAAAACGCTGGCATACGCTGAACTATTGATGTTTTTTTCCAGTTTTGGGCGTATTCATAACGAGTTGGACGTATGCATAACATATTAGTAACGTACACAGAACGTTTCGATAACATATAGATAACTTATACCAACGAATGCTTAGCATGTTGTCGGCGTTCACAACCTATGCCCAACGATAGTCTAACTTATGCAGAGCGCGCGGCAGCGTATCGCCGACGATTATGTGGCGTAGGCTATTAATCGGCTGCGGCTCGACGATTCAAATTGTAACCGCACTAGACATCGAAGTGTCAAGGCCCTGTCACACCTTGACGTTTTGGCCAGCGTATGCTGACGTATGAAAAATTTGCCGAATATGCTGGCACACGTCGAATACGTTATGGGTAAGTTTTGTATACATTAAGAGCACGCTGGCATACATCGTAGTATGCCGAGTACGTCGACAAATTTTAAGCATGCTGAAAATTTTTAGACGTATGCCAGGGTATGACTCACACGTCCGCATACGCTGTCCATAAGTTGTAGGCACGTTATGCGATCGTTGACACACATCGACACACGTTACTTGTAAGTTACTCATAAGTCGAAACACGTCGAGGTAATGTTTAGCGTACCCGAAACTTATTTCTAACCTCTGAGTAACGTGCTTTGAACCTATGAGTAACGTATCTCCAATGCATATTGACGTATGTAGATGTATTTGACGTCTTCCGGACGACCACAGAACTTACTGAACGTGTTTCTAACTTACAGCTACCGTATAATGGCGTATTGGCAGCGTTTAGGGGAATTGGTATATAAAAATGGGGTTCACAGGAGGAACCCGTCAGTGTTCCAGACTCCATGGTTTTTTTTCTTTTTTCTTCGGCATGACGGTGATGTTGACACTTCGATTTCTGGTGCGGCTATGATTTAAATCGTTGAGCGGCAGCCTATTAATTATATTATATTATAACCGCACTAGAAATCGAAGTGTCAACATCACCGTCATGCCGAAGAAAAAAAACAAACAAACAAAAAACCATGGAGTCTGGAACACTGACGCTAAACATTACTTCAACGTGTTTCGACTTATGAGTAACTTACAAGTAACGTGTGTCAACGATCGCATAACGTGTCTACAACTTGTGGCCAGCGTATGCGGAATGTGTGAGTCATATGCTGGCATACGTCGAAAAATTTTGAGCATGTTAAAATTGGTCGACGAGCTCGGCGTACTACGACGTATGCCAGCATGCTTCAGCATGCTCTTAACGTATACAAAACTTACCCATAACGTATTCAATGTGTGCCAGCGTTATAGACAAATTTTTCAAACGTCGGCATACGCTGGCTAAATCGTCAAGGTGTGACAGCAGCTTTAGGTTGTATCTTCCAAGTGTCGTAATGTCTCTTCCCCCCCCCCCCCCGCTCCTTTCAATCTCTGCTCTTTCACACCATGTCTGTTACCTCCCCTTCACCAAACATCATTTCGACAATCCCTCCTTCACCCCCATTGGCCCATTCTCTCCCCCTCTGTTACTTTCAATCTTTCCTCCTTCACACCATCGACAAATTTCAATGGTCCACCAATAATCCCCTTCAAGCATCATTTTGACAACCCCTCCTTCATCCCATTGGTCTTACCTTCGGCCCAATGGCCCTCCGGTGGAATCCCTCTCCGTTTTCCCTCCATTGGTGCATTGCTTAATTGGGCAAGTTTGATCCGTCTGTGGTCATTAATCCAGAGCGGATCGGATTACCTTCACCACATGGGACTATGTCCATTCTCACA
>NC_140975.1:15962319-15982319 GCF_056783735.1 Eptatretus burgeri | reverse complement strand
GGCCCCCTTCTCGCACTATCTCAGCGCGGGGGGAAACAGGAGGGGGTTGTTGATGCTCGGGGGGGGGGTGGATATCTCCCTGTCTCGGGTCCCGCGACGAGCGTCTCCACCACGACCTCGGTCGCGCCGCCGGCCTCTCCCTCCGCAGCTCCCCGACTCCGACACGAGCACCCCCTCGACCGCCTTCGCCGCCGCCACCTCTCCACGCTCCGTCCTCTTCACTCTGACTACTACCACTTCTTCCCAGCTCCACCGACAACTCTGCTTGACTGACGAACGCGGTCGTTTATATGCCCCGTGGCTTCGCTCCTTCACCTTCGACCCTTTACCTCCGACCCTTCACCTCTAACTGGCTCCCCATTGGACCGAGGAAAAGTGGGCGTGAATGCTTTTTGATCCATGAATTTGCATATAGCGACCACACTCCAACGTACCTGGAGGCGGGGCCAAATCGCCCCACGCTCACCGATAGGACGGAACAGAAGTGGGCGTGAGTCGTTTTTGATCCGTTTTCTTCGGAAAGGCCGGCGCTTTTGCACCCCTGCTCGGTGCGCGCCCTGCACGAGTCCAGTATCGGTGCCCACAAGCGGCGCGGAAATGGCGGCAATGCGATGGTTGCGAGAGCGAGATGTGACGGTAAAGGTTGTGGCTGTTGGCGTTGTTGTTGTTGTGAAGCGGCGTTGCGGTTGGTGGTTGTTGTGTGATGGCTGTTGAGACGTGGTTGGTGGTGGTAGTAATGGCGGCTGGTCCAAAATAAAGATAGTAAAAGAAAAACGGCTATCTAGAAGGGTCGCAGCCCGCATCAATGACATTTATTCCCTCTAAACAACGGGTTTGGGCCTAACTACACATATACTTACCGAGATATCTCACCTAAGGGACCTGAATGGTGGTTTGCGAATTTCGTCAACCACAACAATATATATATATATATGTATATATATATATATATATATATATATATATATATATATATATATATATATATATATATATCTTCTTTCGGCTGCTCCTGTTAGGGGTCGCCACAGTGGATCATCCGTATGATCCGCATAATGATTTGGCACATGTTTTACGCCGGATGCCCTTCCTGACACAACCCTGGTCGCCTCTTATGACACAGGGATATGGTACACCTATTTTAACTGGGGTATACACTCGCCCAGTACACTGGTACTCACTTCGCCAACCTCGGAAGGATGACAGGCTGAGTCAACCCCCTGGTGTATTAATCAGTTGACATCAAGAGTCAACCCCCTGGTGTATCAGGGTCAAGGGAGCCTGCAGGGGGGGGGGGGTGGGGGTGTGGGTCTCCCAAAATAGTTACTTGCTCTCTTCTCTGAAACTACGCACACAATTTCAATGAAACTTGACCACAACCTTCACCACCTCTGATGTACCAAAGTTTATTCACGGCATTGAAAAAAATCAGTGTCTGGAGGGGTCAACAGGGGGTTTGAGTGATTATTACTCCTGATACAGGTGAGCTTCAAGACTGGCAGTCGTATTTTTTCAATATACCGTATCAGTAAATACAGTATAATTATTATACAATAAATTTCAACACAAGTGATTTTAATTATTGAAAAAACAGAAAGACATTTCCTTCCATCTCAATCCCCTCCAAGGTATTTCTGCTGCTCACACACTGGAAACAGAGTGCCCTCTGGTGGCGATTTGTTGGAAGATGCTGAAATGTGCTATATTTTATTCAACAATATTGTTGTAGATTTCCTGCCCGTCGGCGTGCGAACAACCGCATCGAACCAATAGCGGTCGCTTCTCCCACCGAACGGACAATTCAGTCGTGACTTTCTGGAACAACGCCAGAAACCAGTCACGGGTGTGTTTTTAATCCCACCACGGCCCAGTCCGTATTCTACCCGCACAAAATAGGGTCACTCGCTGAATATCGATATACCTAAGTACCCGCGCGGGTAACCTACCGAGGGACCTACCTTGGCGAAGGCCTGCTTGGACACGGACCGCTTAAGCGGTCCGTTCCATTCTGGGATAACCGAGCGGGTATTATCACCAGACCTCGCCTGACCCGATTCTATTTATCGGCTATTTAAAAACCAACTATATTCCGAGTGCAAGATGGGGCAGTTCAATGAGGGAATGGACACAACGAACAGGTTTACATTCACACAAGGACATTTATTATAATAAAACACGTATGCAATTAACCAAGGCAAAATACGTATGCAATTATACAAGCAACAAAAGCACGACAAAAGAACTACAAGCGTCCACTTATTATGTACAGTCACTTGCACTTAACAGCAGTTCCTACTTATTAGACGGGCCCACAGACACACGTACGCACACACACACCCCCAAGAAATGGCGGCAGAGGCCTTTAATAATGAGCTCCAGCTCGGAGGACAGGTGAGCTGAAACTCAGAACCGATCTCGAACCTCTCCACCTCATGTGGTTTTCAAGTTGCTCGGACCCGGGCTCCAGCGTGAGCGAGCCGGATCCAATCGCCGAGCCGCGATCCTTCCCGAGCTCCCGCGAATCCTCCCGCGCTTCTCAACACGTGCTGGTGAGATGAGGCGCCGATCCTTCCCGTCGATGCGTCGCTTCCACGAGGAACTACCTCTCACGCTTCTCAACACGTGCTGGTGAGACGAGGCGCCGAACCTTCCCGTCAATGCGTCGCTTCCCCGAGGAACCACCTCCACGAAGAGGTCGATGAGTCGCACCAAGCCGGGAACCAAAATGGAGAACAAAGAGTTCCACGAACCAAGAAGAAGAAGCCACCACTTGCAGCTCGAGCTGAGCGACTGGCTTAACTTCCTTCCAAACAGGGCAGCATGAAGCAAAAAGCTCTATTGAGCCAAGCCAAGCAGAAGCCGAAGCTCACGGAACCGTCAAAGCAAAGAGCCTCCAAAAAGCCTCCTCCCGAGCCAGGCCTCAGCCGAAGCTCACTGAGCCAGCCAAAGCAAAAAGCTTCCGCAGGCCTCAACTCTAACGCAAGCCAAGCAGGACCTGACGGTCTGCTGAACGACTCCCCTCAACTCCCTTCTCCAACTCTGCCCTCTCCAACTCTGCCCATGAACAAAAGAAAAAGATCTCCTCTTATCCTTCTCCCGCCCTTACCCCGATCCCGGCGTGACTCATGCCCTCGTGCTCCATCCCCCGCTCAGCCATGGGTAGGAAGGAGTTGTTGACATCAAGAGTCATGGGACGGCAGGATGGTTCTTGCTCTTTGCAGAAGAGGGGGAGGGATGTCTCCATTGTTCGTTCCCGAACTATTAAATCGATCCGCAGTGCATCTAATCGATTTCTGAACATTTAAACAATGGAAGGTGAGCTCTCTAGGGAAGAAGCACTTATCGACATAGCTGACTAAAGGAACCTGTATGTTGTTTGCAATCAAATTACAAATTCCTAACAATATTTTCAAAATGTACAATTCTGATTAACTAAAGGGGCTGTCACACCTTGACGATTTAGCCAGCGTATGCCGATTTATGAAAAATTTGTCTAAAACGCTGGCACACGTCGAATACGTTATGGGTACGTTATGTGTACGTTAGGTGCATGCTGAAAAACACTGCCATACGTCGTATTACGTTGGTTTAAAACGTTGTACTTTTTGGTTGTCCAAAAAATTTTGCATGCTTGAAATTTTACGACGTACTCGGCGTTTGGCTCACACGTTCCGCTATGCTGGCCATAAGTTGTAGGCATGTTATGCGATCGTTGACACGTTAATTGTATGTTATTCATAAGTCGAAACACGTAGAGGTAACATTCGCGTACCCGAAACTTATTTCTAACCTATGAGTAACGTCTTGTAAGCACGCTACACGACCGTTGTTTACACTTCGCAACACGCTTCTTGAAAGTTCCTCATACGTCGAAACACAACAAAGTAATGTTTAGGGTACCCGTGACTTATTTATAACCTATGAATAACGTGCTTGGGAATTATTACGCTATGCATACGCTAGGCTATCGTTGGGCATAGGTTGTGGACGACTAAAACACGATAAACAATCGTTGGTATCGCTTATATATAAGTTATCGAAGTGTTCTGTGTTCATTACTAGTACATTATGCATTTGTCAAAGTCGTTTTTAATACTTTAAAAAGTAAAACAAAGAAATATTTCATCGTGGGAATGAGGAAAAAAAAATGACCGAAAAGAACATCGAACAATGGTGCAAAGTAGTCTCCTATTCGTGGACGATAAGAGGATCCATCATCACCCACACCCTCTCCCCATCACGCTCACATACTACTACTGACATGGACCGAGTACTACTACTACCAATGCAACAACTACAACTACTACTACGATTACTACTGTCACGTACACCAACTACTACTAATAGTATTACTACTACTGATACTACTGGCATTGACATCTACTCAACATGGAGTCTGGAACAATGATGGGTTCCTCTTGTGAAGCCCATTTGTATATACCAATTCCCCTTAACGCTGCCAATACGCCATTACACGGTAGATGTAAGTTAGAAACACGTTCAGTAAGTGCTGTGGTCGTCCGCAAGACGTCAATCTAATTCGTCTACAAACGACAATGTGCGTTTGAGATACGTTACAAATAGGTTCATAACATGTTACTCAAAGGTTAGAAGCTCGTTATACTTCGGTTCAAAGCATGCTACAGATAGGTTAAACGCACGTTACTCATAGGGTCATAGCACACTAGTCATTGGTTCAAGGCAAGTTACAAATAGGTTCAATGCACATTACTCATAGGTTTCAAGCACGTTAAACATAGGTTCAGAGCACGCTACTCATAGGTTAAAAGGACGTTACCCATTGGTTGAAAATTAGGTTGCGGGTATGTTAAATATTACCTTGACGTGTTTCGACTTATGAGTAACCTACAAGTAACGTGTGTCCGTCGTGTGTAAACGTTCACGGAGCGTGCCAGGACAATATGACAACGCATGCGGAACGTGTTAGCCATATGCCGAGTACGTCGTAAAATTTTCAGCATGCTTGAAATTTCACGACGTATTACACGTACCACGTAATATGACAGCGTACTTCATTGTTTTCGAGCCTACTCTTAACGTATACACAACTTACCTATACCATATTCGACGTGTGCCAGCGTTTTAGACACATTTTTCATAGGTCGGCATACGCTGGCAAAATCGTCAAGGTGTGACTGCGATGTTGACACTTCAAATTCTCAGGCGGTTATGATTTAAATCGGCGTCCGGCAGGTTCTTAACAGGCGACGCCACGAGTTCGCCGGCGATACGTTTAGCGCGCTATGCGAAAGTTAAACTATCGTTGGGCATAGGTTGTGAACGCCGACAACAGGCTAAGCATTCGTTGGTAAAAGTTATCAATAACACAATGAAACGTTCTGTGCCCGTTACTAATATGTTATGCATACGACCAACACGTTATGAATACGCCGAAAACTTAAAAAAAAACATCAAAATTTCAGCGTACGCCAACGTTTTACATACATTTTTATATGTTGCCATTGCTGGCTAAAACGTCCAGGTGTGACAGAGCCCTTACATAAAGCACAAATTAAAGAGGGACATATTGTTACGAATTTGGAAACCTATCGCACACAACATTCAGGTCCTATATATTAGTTATATCGGCAAGTATGTGTTTTATAGATCGCTTCCTTTCCCTTGTCTAATGGGTAATATAAATAAGTGTCCATGCACCGTGATTTATTTTTATTGTTAGGGTCTTATTGGAAAATAAAATCAGCAACGACAACAGAAATGACCGTTGCGTTGCAGCAGTGCTGCAGAGAATGAGAACAGCCCCGGGATTCTCCGCGGCCCGAGTGGGGGAAGGGTCGGGCCGGCGGAGACGCATAAAAGGGGAGCCAAAAGCTGGTCAGAGAAAATCCTCGTGATCGAGAGACGGCAAGTGACCTTCCTGGATAAGAGACCTTCCTCGACAAAAGAGAGAGAGCGGAGGAGCGGAAGAGCTCAAGACGAAAGAACATTTCCCCAACCTGAACATCTCGTCTTGCTGGAGCGCTGGTTTTAGAGAGCCTGTCTGGCCGGTCATGGTCGACGCCGTCCTTCTCCTCCTCACCTCAACTGAGAGCTCGAGCGACGCCAGTCCCCGCAGGAACCGCAAGGGTCGCCCGCCGGTGTCCGGGTTCGGCTCGCCTCTCGCCGGACCGACCAGCCTGAAGACCGCACGAGGCGGACAGGTCAAAGATAGACCAATTAAAAAGACCAATTGGTCCGGTCATTTTTGGGGTATTTGTGTGTGCGCGTGTGTCTGGGGCCCGTCTTTAAGTAGTGAACCGTAAAGTGCCTTTGCTGTATATACTTGCATTTCTTATATTCGGTTTAGCTCTGCCCTTACGTGCTTCCCTCATTCCCCACCTATTGTATAAATAGACCCCCATTTGTTCAATGTTTCAGCTCGTTCGCATCAATTCTTTCATTGGCTTCACGTGCCACATGTTGGAGAAATAGTAAAAGCGGTTACGGCTGTAAGGGGGACATTTGGACCGACGGGACTTTGGTGACCGTCCGCTCGGGTCACACAAGGTTCGAGTACGTTAAGCGGCTCGTTCCGTACGGGTGCCGTCGAGGGTGTGAAGACTCGGTAGATCGCCACGTGGTCTATAGGTATTTTGAAGATTTGGCAAATAACCCTGTACCACGTGGTGGAAATATTGACCATTCACGGTCCAAAAAAAGGACCCGTACTCTTCGGACTTTTCCGAAGAAGTACGATCTGAATTCCGGGCGATCGGTCGAGCCGACGCTGTAGCTCCATCTCGCGGTCGTGCTCGCGGCCGACGTCCGGCCCCACAACAATATCACCCAAAAAATGTAAATGATGCTCTGTATAATAATGGTGGAAAAGGAATATGTGAATCCGCTTCTCTAACCCTCACTCAAGTTTGTGGGTTTTCAAATAAAACTGAGTTCAGGTCATATGTAATATGTATATAAATAAGATTGGGGTGGTTGGGATTACACATTTTTAAAGAAGAAGGCACTTCCAAGCAAAAGTAAAAACTAGATAGGCTCCGCTAATTTGAGCAAAAACGTAAGAGCAGACCCGGTCTCAGGGGACGTTTCGCCGGCTTCGCAGCTGGCTTCATCAGCATGATTGTGCCTCTCTAAGGCAATGGCAAGCCTCTAAGGCATGTGGCATGCCTCATGCCTCTAATGCAATGGCACCCAACATACAGTGATCCCCAGGCAGTTATTTCATTAGTATTCATTTTGTTAATCCTTCCCTCATGTCTTGTGGTTGAACGGCAAAAAGTGCGTTGCATGGGTCTCGTAGTTAGGTCAAATAAATATTCCTGATTCATACTCTGACCTGTACTCTAACCCTGTCCTTTTTGCTCGAGTACATAACAAGCAGGCAAGCACACACGCCATTCAATAGACAATTGTTTAAAAGCACACCGCGATGCCTCCCGTGACTCGGATCATTCCCAACCCCGCTGCACCTAATACTGTTGTGGTGCTGGGGTCGGTGGCGAGGACGACCGCGAGATGGAGCAGTTGGGCCGTCTCCCACCGAACACCGGAATGGAAGGTCGTAACCTTCTGATAACTCCGAAGATCACGGGTGCCTTAGTGGACCGTGGACGCCAATATTTTGACGGCGTGGGGTAGGGTTAATTGTCAAATTCCAATTTACCCACGCCGTCTAACTACCGGGGAAGCCACACCCTCGGCCGACTTTGTCCGAACCGAGTCGCTATTACCGACTCGGATCCGGTGTAACCAAGCGGAAATTACCAAAGCCGTGCCGGCCCAAATGACAACTTACGGCACAATCGGCCTTCCTAATTCTCAAGCCCGAACCATACTGGGTCAATGATAGAAACGACATGCAACGAGCTGGTACATTTAACAGGGGTTTATTTACAATAATCGGGAAGGGAGACACAGAGCAGACTTAATCATAAATATGCAGGAAAATGTACAAAGGAATCACTTAAACAGTTCTACTTACAGACTGGCCACAGACAGACACACACACCCAAAAAGAAATGGACCTCGTGGGTCTTTATTCGGCCCTTCAGCCGAGGAGGATAGTTTAGCTGGGGGTCAGAATCTGGCCAGGTACCTGGCCACCTCGTGCGGTTTTACCGACTCCAACCCACCACGGTGGGACTCGAACCCACTACCCGGAATCCAACGAGCCCCCGATCCTGGCTGCCACGAACAACGATATGAGCACCACGGTCCTGGCCGCCACGAACGATGATATGAGCACTATGGTCCTGGCCACCACGAACGACAATACGAGCACCACCGTCCTGGCTACAAATGACCACCACCACCACGAGGAACCCAAAAAAGACCGCAGACCGCCAAAAGACCTCAGACCAGCCCAAGACCGCAGATGATGACGACGACTGCAGACCAAAGAGCAAAGAGCCCAGACCCCCGACATGACCACCTTTCTTATCCTCCCCCCCGCCCCCCCGCCGGTGGAGGGAACCGCTCTGAGGGAACTCGCCTCCAGATTGGTCGGGGGGCATCGGGCGATCGGTGTCCTCCCCTCATTGGACGAGGCGAACATCCGAACTGGCTGGGGCGAGGTTGGCCCTGAGGTGAGGGGGCTCCACCCATGTCCGTAGCCTTGAACACGTGGGTTATGACGTCGTGGTGTGAAGTGGAAGCTGGGCGGGTGAAGCGCTTGTTCACCCGCAGAGTGGGAGGAGAAGTGATGTGAGGGGGGTAGATTTAAAGATGTAAAAAACCTGACTATAAAAGAAATCTGCAGCACACACATGACATTAACCCATTAGACATAAGGACGGGACCCTAACTATAAACATACTTATCGAAATAAATGAACTGCGGGGACTCTGGCTGTTGTGTGCAAATGGCTGCCAGATTCGTAACAATACAACTCACACACGGGAATTTTCGCGCCATTATTTCATTCAAATCTGCATGCCAATTCACAACCAGCACCTCAACTGACTCTGCACCTCGCTCACCAAATCTCACCACTTGGACCACAAACGCCTCCCGCACACGCGAAAAATATTCCCGCATCCCCTCGTATCTCTGGATTGCTAAAATTCACCACTCTATTTCGCGGAGCACTACTCGACATCGGATTGTCCTCGGCGCCGCGCGATGCTCGACCACGCAACAGACACTAATAGCTCCACTGCATCTCACTGTGACCATCCCGGGTGAGCATCCGGAATTGTTGCAACCCTCAACCAATTGTCAGACCACGGCAAGACTGGGGGCCACGAGGAGAAGTCACGGGAAGGGTGATCTGGGAGTTTGGTTTGGGTCCTGGGTGTGCATTTTGGCTCATGAAGGAGCCCGTGGGTGGTGGAGAAAGTCCGCTGCCATCCGACATACAGACTACATTTGGTGCACGTTTAGGGCCGGGATGCCAACTCGGGGAGCATGCCCCCATTTTAAGTCAGCAGCTCCAAGCCGTGCCGAAGCACCATCTAAGCCAGTTTCCAGTCCCGGAGCCTGGCAGGGCGTGGCTAGGGCTGCTGTCACCCAATAGAGGAGCAGGATTTGGGCCACAGCACATCGCTTTCCAGTCCTCGCCACACCCTTCGCCCAGGGCTGATAAAAGGGGGAAGCGCGGAGTTATTAGAGCCTCTTCTTCAGAACATTATTTGTGTGTGATTGCTGTCGAGAGCACACTTCTTCTCAGAGAGCTTCTTCCTCTTTGAGAACCTCATCCGAGGTGATTTCCGTCCTTCGAGACTCCCTGCCGGGCTGTCGACGTCCCGTCACCCCTGCGAGGTCAGACAGACCAGTGCGGCGTGCACGTTGCCAAGAGCCCTGGCGAATAAATAAGCAGGAGATAATGCGCCACATCACAAGGTGGGAACGCTCAAGCATGAGCATCCCACGGAGGTACACGCTACACATACAGACCTTTACACGGCTAGGTTAGGGATCTTTCTCCTCACACATCTATTCTCCTCTCTCTCTATCCACTCCTCCATCCCGTCTTCTGTGGACGCACAAAGAAGAACGTTCCATCCATCCATTGGGACTATACTCTGTGCAGAGCGTTGGTGCTGCCTTAGCAGTCTCCTTAGCTATTGGACACAATCCTGGACGGGTCGCCACTCCGACACAGAAAGAAGAACGTTACTGACTCGCAATCCCATTTTCCTCTGGCTGTAAGAGGGGCCTTGCTGTCCCTCTCTGGAAAGGGAAGGGTGATCGCCAGGACTGAAATAACTACCGAGGGGTGACGCTGCTCACAGTGCTGGGCAAGGTCTTTGCTCGGATAATTCTTGATAGGGTTCGCCACCATCTGTTTGAGCACCAGTGTCAAGAGCAGTCAGGCTTTACACCAAAGAGGTCAACGATTGACCGTGTCCTTGCTCTTCGGGTCCTCACCGAATGCAGATGAGAGTTTCAGTAGAAGTGGCTTGTGGCTTATGTTGATCTCTGCAAATCATTTGATTCAATGAATCAGATGCCCACTGGAAGATTCTCGGTCTTCGTGGGGTGCCACCAAAACTGATCAATCTGATGTCTGGACTATACTCTGGTACTGAGAGTGCTGTGAGGTGTTGTGGTTCCATCTGTGACTTATTTCCAATTGTGACTGGAGTTTGCCAAGGATGTGTACTGGCCCACACACTTTTCAGAGGTTGTATGGAGTGGATTCTGGGTTGGACATTAGAGAGATCAAGCTGTGGTGCATAATTTGGGAGTGTCAAGATCTTTGACCTTGATTTCGTAGCTGATGCAGTCATCTTTGCAGAGACTCTAGATATCCTTTTGGGGCCCCCCAAGATGCTGAATGAGGAGTCGATGTGGCTGGTATATGGATTTCCTGGATCAAAACTAAGATTCAGGCTTTCAATGACATCTTGGATGCTGCTATCTTGTCTGTACCCTGTTTATGGTGAGGATGTTGAAGTCACGGAGAAATTCACTTACCTTGGCAGTGATATTCATGTCTCTGCTGGCTGTGAGCCAGAGGTTAATAGACATCTGGGTCGGGCCTGGGGAGTCATGGATTCACTGAATCATGGGGTGTGGCGCTGTCGGTACCCATGCAGGACGAAAGTCCGAGTCTTCAAGTCCTTAGTGCTTGCAGTCTTGCTCTATGGATCTGAGACAGAGACTTCAGTCCTTCGGTACCATTTCTCTTTGGAAAATCATTGGCTATCGCTGGTCGGACTTTGTGTCCAACGATCAGTTGCTGAGAGAGCCTCAGATGAGATTTGTTACCTGTATAGTCAGTGAACGTCAGCTACAGCTGTATGTACATGTGCCTCGTTTTCCTGATGCTGATCCTGCTCACCAGATGAGCTCAGCGATGGAGCCTCGTGACTGGAGTAAGCCAACGGGCCAGCCATGTGCCTTGTGGTTGCAGCAGGTTGATCGGCATCTCAAGGAGATGGGGATGGCCAGACAGACGTCCCTGGAGTACCGGCAGAAAGTGGATGCAACGACGCATTTCTCTGGTGCATGCTCCCATACCTGACCTGACCTGTATCATTTAAAACAAAAAGGGTACCATTGTATAATTTGTGGTTGCAAATATATTAACAACCAAAGTTGTCCCGGTCTTTTTGGAACACCCTGTATGTGCTTGCGAATCTAAGATTTTGCAAGTAACAAACAGATTCACAGACCAGATCAATCAATATATTTGCGAATCTTTGACTTTTGCAAGTATCAGACAGACAGGGGTGAAAACGTAACCTCCGTCAACCTTAAGTAGCAGAGGTAATGAATGACTGATACCATAGGTCCTGGGAGGGTGTTGTTCCTCTTGCTTCCCATTTAAGGAGATTGTAACCAAGAATTTTTAGTCATATCCTATGATACAGTAGCCCAGGTTGATGTCAACAAAAAGGTGTTCATTTGTGGAATCGCCTTTTGTTTGTTAAACATCGTTTGAACCCAAGGTCTACCGCCAGGTCATTCTTCCACCATCTGTATACTCCACTGGTACACATTCTTCATGAATGCCACATCTTTTCTCCCATTGATTTTTCTCCTCCATGTTTACTCTTTCAGGAACCTCAGTATTTACAAGGAAGTGAATCAATCCCAATTTCCATAGGTTATGAGCAAAAATGGGATGAGTTGACAGAATAACCAAATCATTTTATTCCTCCAAATAGTGTAATATGAGAAAACAAATAAATCAAATAAAAACACCCCCACGGTGATCGACCTGAGGTCAGAGATCAAAGCAAACAACTATTTTAGGAACATAAGTACACATCTTTACGATAAGAGTGAGGAGGAATCCGACACTGACAAAAGTTTCAAAGGTCAAAGGTCATACACAAACCAATGCGTCACGGGACCTGCAAATATATGGTTGGGAAGATAAAAACATGCACCATGATGCAGCACTCCAACAATGACGTCACTCATCATAAATCATATTTTAACGACAAACAGAAAATGTACACTGTGCACAATTACCGATTAATCTTTACATCCTTGTACCTTTACACGTTTACAGCCTTTACACGGCTTGGACGTTTTATCACATGCTCGACGGTATTTTGCACATTTCAAAAATACACGACTAACCACAGGAAGAAACCACAGCAGAACTGTTTCTTTGACGTCCGTGCTGTTAAAACCACATACTCAACACCTGCACGAACTTACATAATCTCCAAAAGTAGCACTACAGCTATCATCTATAAACTACCAGGATCACACCACAATGGCTTTTTCAGGTCTTAGAAACCATCGATTTATGACATACATAAGTGTGGTGACGATTTGGACAGCCTGCTCACAGTCCCTCCTCTATGCAAGTCGGAGCCTGTCGTGTACCCACCCTTGCAATATGTACTAAATAAATAGACGGTCCCTAATAATCCCAGAATGGTCATGTAATTATATTACATCGGAAGTAGCTACAGTTCACCGGAGATGCAGTTTCTTCTCGAATGGTTCATTGGAGATATGTAGTCCAAAAAATTCGTAAACCCAGAAAAAATTGGTACCAAGCTGAAAATCGCTACAGAGACTCAGGAAACCATCCTGAACTACAGTTCAAAGAACACGTTACTCTGCGCAGTGTTCAGGTATATACTTTAGTTGATATAAAAAAATTAAGATTTTAAAGTTCATTAAAAAGAACAAAACAATTCCAGAAGTTTAGTGCAACTGAAGCAGTCTTATATACCACCTTATTTCACATGTCCAAATACTGGAAAACTGGAATTTATTGGAAGCGACGAGAAGACGATTTGTGTTCTGCAGTGTTCAAGCGTATAATTCAACTTAACTAAAATAAAGTGGATTGTAAAAGTGGAATAAATAAATTGATTTCAGAAATTTACCGCCATTGACGCAGTGGATATTATACCACCTTATCGAACAGGCTATAGTATTTCTTCGTCTCAATTGTTTGTATCCTTTATAATGTCCTTTTAAAAAGTAAGTTTCCTGTTTGGAATGATTTTCAAATTTGTTGGACTGACAGACATTCAGACAGTAAAAAAATATTATTTCACTCCTTTCTGCACATGTGCGATCGGGACAAATTCAGAGCCAAAATACAGCTAAACTACGGGTTTATTTTCCAATTAATGTTCAAAATATAACATTCAATTTAAATTTGTTTCTTGATAATAAACTGACATTTGTTGACAGACAGACATAAACCAATTGCTTAACCCCACCTCTCACTTCGCACGCGCGGGGTAATAACATCCGACTCGGCTCCATCTGCATCAATTTTTTCTGATATCGATATATCGGTGGGCTCATACCGGTATATTGGAATAAAAGGAAATTAAATAAATCTTTTTTTTACGCAGGTTCCAAAAATACGTAATGGTCCAATACGTATTTATATATGACGCACACATCATTGACACATGGTAATTTTTCAAAGCATTCCCACATGGGGCCTTCCCCCCTCACCCCCCCATGATGAGAATGCTTATTTTACTTTGAACTTCAACTTATTACCTCCGCCACAGAAAGTGAAGGAGGTTATGTTTTTCACCCCCCTCTCTCTCTCTGTTTGTTTGTTTGCAGGGTATCTCAAAAAGTTGGAGACGGATCCAGTTTAAATTTGGTGGGCAGGTTGGGTGTGTGACAAAGACGAACTGATTAGATTTTGGTGAACATCCGGATCTGACTACTATAATTTTTAAAATGATTCTTCACCATCGAGAGATCTAAAAATGATATGTAGCATGATATTTCAAAAAGTTGTGGACATATTCGGACGAAACTTGCACAAGTTGGGTGTGTGACAAGGAAGAATTGATTCAATTTTGGTGAAGATCCAAATCCGGATCTTGATATGAGGATTATTTAAGTTTTTTAAGTGATTCTTCACCACTGAGAGATAGTGCCAAAAACGATATAGTGCTGTATAGCATGATATTTCAAAAATGTATTGGGCCCCATTTGTTATCGTGGATCAGGCATTACATGACGGCGGTATGCGCTCTACCGAGTGCCCTTGTAGTATTAAAAATGATTTTGTTTCAAAGGAAAATCAGTATCGGTGATCGGCACAGGCCGGTATCGCTATCGCTGATCACCATGTCAGTAATCAGCACAGGCTTTGTACAGCACATCCGATTCATATAAAATAACCAATTGGCAATTGCTTTATAAACAGCCACGAGGGGAAAGAAAAATGCAATTGCTAGTACGGTGCTCGGATGCTGAGGGTTTAAAAGTTAAAACCTACTGCACCTACTTCCTGGTATATCTTGACATCATACTTTCCTCTGCTCCAGGTGTAGCTGAGTGCATCAAAGCTTTCAAAACCATGTACGGTATTTATATATCGTAAACACCCTTCTTTGATTTGTTGGTGATATACCGAGTATTGTTTTTCATTCTGATTCTTTTCGGTATACCGGTATATTAAAAATTCCAATACCGGTTTATCGATATGAAATATTATACCGGTATAACCGGTATATTGATATGTCGCAGGACCCTACAGCCGACTATATTAAACAAGGCAATTCTCTGTATGTGCGTATGTACGTCTGAGATTCATAGAAAAAAAACAAAAAACAAGGCTGGGCCAATTTCCACCAAATTTTGCATATGTGCCAGAGGTACCCAGGGTCAGGCATGGACAAACAAAATATGGGGAGACAACACGGGGGTTGGAGCGGGAGACAACACAATTTTAGCCTGCACAAGTGGCGCAGTGCAATCCGCCAAGTACAAGTGGATTACTGACCGCTGTTGGAGACAGTGGGGATTACAATATGTATTTGCCCCATCTCCCCCAATATCACCCCCCCCCTTCCCAAGACTGTTCCCGGAGGAAGCAGGTGTTTCTGGAATACAAAATCTGCTAAAATCGTTTTTGGAGGACGAAAAGGTTATTATGCCATTAATCAATGAATTACAGTATGTAAAAAGCTTTTGATTTACATTTTAAAGGCAATACTTTGTGTTCTTTGCTGTTACTTACAATTTACTGGTTATTTTTATACAATGCATATTGTTTTTTTCAAAAGTTCTTTCAAATATGATAATATAATACTATATTTTTTGTTTCAGATTTGAAAACCATATAATGGCAGATGATGATAGAGAAGACGTTCACTTTCGTGAGAAACAATGTGTCATTTGCTCAACAGGATTCTCTGAAGATAAGCGTGGTTATGGCAAGCGGGTTCAAGTTACAGGGAAAGGCCTGAAGAATCTTACTTGCTTCGCAATGCTGCATTTGGATTATTTAAGTTGCAAATAAGACGATTATTCATGTACTCGTAAAGTGCTCGTGCATGAATGATGCCAACGAGATTTTACTGACTCTGAGACGACAGTGCTCAGAGAAACCACTACAACAATCACATCCAATGACAAGATGCAAAAAAAAAAATAAAATCAAACAAAGCTTCTCTTGCAGCCATTCTCACTGAGGATGTTGTATCCATGGATGTGGACGTATCGTCTCGTACAAACATGCTTCTTGATGGCGGGGCATTACTCCATCATGTACGCTTGAAGTCAGGTTCGACTTATGATGACGTTGTTTCACAATACATGAAATATGTGAGGCACAAGTGTGGAAACTTGCACCATAGTGTTTGAATGGTTACTCTCATGGCCCATCAACCACAGACCATGAACACTCAAGGGGAGGGAGGAATTGGTAAAACCTCTGCCAACATACAAATTACAGCTAACATGGCTGTATATGGTCCACAGCAAGCCTTCCTTTCTCACGAATAAATCGAGGGTGCCAACGAGAGCGAAGTCGATGGCGTGCAATCGCAAGTCGTCATGGTTCCAATCTAAAGCAAATTCGAAAAATTGCAAAAAGTTCCACCTGTAATGATGCAATGTCAAATGTAGTTATTTTTTTCCCCCATTTAGACCCCTGTGACCAGAAGTCCCCCCCCCCCCCCCGGGCATGAACCGGAAGTCAAATAAAAAAAACCGTTACCTATTTCATGCGTCCCCCATTGCTGATTACCTTTACAAAGTTTCATTGAAAAAAAAAATGTTTAAAAATGTGCCCATAATTGCATTTTTTGGAACTTGACCTTTTGACCCCAACCCAGGGGGTAGAGCCAAAAATAATACTGCTCTTGCACCTTCGTACTATGTTGTCATCATAACAACGAAATTTGGTGAATGTTTGCACAAATGTAGAGGAGGAGATAGCGTGATGGACGTGAAGACAGACAGACAGACGGAGCAGATTACAATATCCCCCTGTTTTTTTTTCCATAAAGCCTGGGGACAATAATGGACCTGCTCATTGCATGAGAACCAATGTCCATGATGTCCATCAAAGCAACAGCGATGCTGACACAATGATTACTGCTCGGGCCTTGCAACTTTCTGTCCGGGGAAATCAGACCGTTGTCGTTTCCGACGACACGGAAATGTTGATTCTTTCGCTTTCACATTTCAAAGAAGATATGAGTGTCTTGTATTTCTTGTTGGAAGGTTCAAAAAGATTGAAGACAGGTATAAGGTTCTTCAGCATTCAAGAAGTTGTGGAAAAGAATGGACAGTTTATTGCAAGTCATTATTGCTTAGAGTGGTTGCGATACCACCTCTGCAACTTGGGCATGGAAAAAGGTACCATTCTCAAGAAAGGAATAAAAAATTCAAGAGCAGTAAAAGATATAAGTGATGCATTTCATTCTGATAGTGCAACACCAGAATAAATCTCAGCTGAAGGAATAAAAGTTTTTGTAACAATGTACAATGGGAAGGACACTGATACTGGCATTTGAAATATGCATGGTGGGTACACGAGCTTCGATGCAATATCAAATCGTGTTGTCTGACCAGAAATGTGACCACCGACTGAACGAGCAGGACAATGCCATTTCCTTTGCATCTAAATGCAGGTTATGCACCAGAAAAAAAACCTCATCAACTATTCTGCGAGCAGAAAACTGGGCCTGAAAACTGGTTCCAATTATGGCGGCTAAAGATGCGGCTCCATCCGACTGACGAACTGATATTCCCTGCAAATGCAGGAAGTTTTGCACTTCGACACGTTCATGCCGAAAAGATGGATCGAGCTGTGTGGCAGCTGCCGTGACGAGAACTGTGAAGACAAATCAAGAAGTCAATCTTGCGTTGGAAGAAAAACACATTGATGGGAACATTTTTTGACATATTTGATGTTTGAAGTTCCTTGTATCACTTGTACGCCTTTTATCTGTGGTGCATGAAGTCCTTATTCAACTGTATTTCATAATAATGATGGGAAAGGTTGAAGTTAGTTAATCCATCAACTTAAATTATTTAATGTACCTTAAAAAGGTTCCCGTAATTGTGTTGCACTCTTGGTTTCACTCAGAGCCAAAACTCTTAGCTACCTTCACCACGCATCGCAAAATATAATTGGACATTAACGTCATTCGTACCTGTTCTCCCGTCATTTCAAAAGTGAATGTTGAACTTTTCAAAAGCAGCGTGGAAGGCAGCTGCTGTAAACAGGAGACGGACACCACGGTTCACAATATATAATAGATGACGTCAATATGTGACCTTGGATAACCTTGAAAACTATGGATGCACATTTCTATCAGTTATCAACACATTCCTACGCTCTAAATGGCTTAATTTATCTGTAGAATGCAAAGTTAAACACCTACTCATTTCATAATTTATAGATTTATGATGTCATAACCCCCCCCCCCCCCAAAGAGGATTATAGTGGATTTTGTATCCGTTATTCATGATTTTCAGCTTGCTACCAATTTTTTCTGGATCAAAACCTATTTCGACTGAGCTCTTATACCATGCTGTCCAGCATCGTTTTGGTCCCTCCTGAACGCTAAAAGATGTTTATACGTATTACATACGCAGAAATGGCGACAAGGAGGAACGATTGATCGTATCTCACGGCGGAAAGCGTGTCCTTCGATAAATAAATAAAAGAGCTTTTTATTTCGAATCATACGATTATGATAAATATAATCAATATACAATTAATATAAAACTTTAAAGAACAACCCAAGCAGTTTGTTCTTTCATTAAAGTTTTATATTAATCGTATATTTAGACCTTGCAATACCTCCTCAAGAATATAACTGAAAAGCTCTGAATGACCTAGAATGCAGAACGAATAGTTTTATCACAAAGTGCATCGATTTGTAAATATAATTGCTCTCCCACCCATTAAGCACGTTTTAGTTAATAGTACATTGCTGTACTCTGCTGTACGGGTGGAAGATCACAAGCAAAATGGCCCACCATCACATCAGCCATTGGCGCTTTTGTTCCCGATAATGTTTGGCCCATTTGCTGGTCAGTTGCAGGTACAGGTCTGGCGATGCAGGTGCATAGTCCAGGTAGGTGTACGTCGTGGTGCGATGAGGCACGGCCCGTTCGATTTGCGTGCCCTCGTGCCACTCGTTGAATGAGGTTAGAGACACCAGCTCGGGCCTGGTGAGGAGTGCGGCTTGCAAGCTCGCCTCATAGTATTGTCCGTGCACGCGATGCCGGGTGTGGTGCCCATTCCAGGGACGCACTCGCGTGTCCACGTAGCCTGGACCCACGCTCGGCACGAAGAGCAGTGAGTGAGCCTCGCAGAAGGCACGCACCTCCGGCCAGTTGTGCTGCGATGCGCCGTATGAAAATCCGTTGCTCGCAAAATAAGTGTACGCGCCATCAAACCCTCCTTGGTCAATCTCGCTCAGGTGCCTCTGGTCGACGAGCAAAGCCAAGACAACGGCATCGTGTGGCGTACCACGCATCGAATTGGACCCGGAGTGTGATAGGACCGCCGACCACATCTCGGGTTCCGTCAAATACGAGTCGTAGATGTAGAAGAGAGGGAGCAGGCGGCCTTCTCTCCTTTTGCAACGGTAAAAAGCTGGGTGCTTCCCATAGCTTGGAGGGTTCGAAGAGAATACAAACATACATGTCATGTCACATGCCTGAAGAACATTAAAATGAGACGGAGGTGTGCGCTTCGTAAAAACAGAGTAGGGTACAGGTGAGAAATAATGCACCTCAACTCGAGTATGTCAATATTGTGTGCACATTGATTACACTCACCTGTCTATTATGTACTTGATGTCATTGTGAACTGACTTTGCATTACGGTTCTTGTAGGGTTCAATATGAAAGGTCACCTGTGGATTTAAAAACAAACAAACAAACAAAAACATTCATCACGGATTGAGCTTGGTCATTATGTGAGCATTTCGTTTGAAGTTTGCACGATAGAGAATGAATGAGAGAACCACTGATGGTGATTCATCACCAAATTAATTCCTTGTGACATTGCTTGGAGCACAGCTGTGCATAAGGTGCAGTGAGTGCTTCCTGAAGCCGAGAGTGGGAAAACTTTCAAATCGGCCAGAGTGGAATCCTTCACCTTACTCTTCATCCGAAGATCTTTTACATCCAGAAACTAATTCTCACAGGTGGGATCCACAGGTTACCATCCATCCGAGAGACAACACACTCATCGATGGAACATCTTGCCTGTTAACACAGGTGGATAGCTTATGGTCTGCCTGGAAATGGGACCGAGAAGAGGCAGCTCAAAGGTGAGTGCGCTCCCTCTGAACTATCCTGCCAACCCAGTTTTTAGATCC